>NC_141553.1:20082500-20315000 GCF_021556685.1 Rattus norvegicus | reverse complement strand
TACTCAAGAAGAGAAGATTCTAAGTGCCATGGAGTGGAACAGAGAGACAGAGTGGGCCAGAACCTTCATGATTTGGGGTAGTCATTTGGATACTTTAAAAAGTATCTCCAGCCTAAGGCCGGGGAGATGGCTCAACAGTTATGAGCAGGCACTGCTTCTGCAGAGGACCCAAGCAGTTACCATCACCCAACTAGGACAGCAGACAATCAACTGTGATGTAACTCCAGCTCCAGGAGATCCAATACCCTCTCCTGGCCTCCACAGGCACCTTTACATATACACACATACAAATATACACAAAAGTACTAATAAAACAGAGGTAGCTTCACAGAGTGTTCTGTGGTACCTGGGCATACAAAGGCTGAGTGTGGTTTATAGAAAAATTATGTGTGCCAAGGACACTTCCTTAAGCTCCAAGCCACGCTGCTGTAGGTCGTGAGTCCAATGTTGACGAGTCACAGTATATGTTAAATCAATTATTATATAAAGCAAGCGTCCGTTCTGAGCATGAGACAGACATAATCAAGACGAAAGCTCACAGAGGCCAGCACCGGGGTTTCCTAGAAGAAGTGTTTCCACATTTACTAGTGTGTGTTCTCGATGACAGTACAGAGGCCAATTAGTGGGAGTAATGAAGCCTGAGTGCAGAAACACACAGTCTGTAAATGTCTGTGGAGCAGCCATGTATTTCCTGGTTCCCTACTTACTAGCTTGTTTTAATGAACAAATACAAATCACATGTGTTTATCGTGTTTGTTCTCAATACATAATTAGAATATGGCTAAAGTGAGGAATTAACATATGTATTATCTCTCATTTTTCGAGGGAAGAGAACATTTAAAGATTGTTCGCTGCTATTGTTTTGTTTTGTTTTGTTTCAAAATGCAGTTCGTGAACCAGTAAGGTAAGGTGCTTGCCACAAAGGCTTACAAACACAAGTTCGGTCCCTGGAACCCACGTGGTTGAAGGAGAGAACTAACTCCAGCGGGTTGTCCTCTGCCCTCCACACTGGCGCAGTGACACACATATGCCCACACACCCATGCACAGATTAAGTTCTGCAATCCATCATTGCTAACTAGAACCACCATGTTCACAAAGATTTGTGGATTTATAATTCACCTTGTGCATGAGCGGTCTTACTTCAAACATGCACCTTTTTTTTTTTTCCAGAGACAAGGCCACGCTGTCTTTCCTATAGTCAAAAGGAAGCTTGTAGAAGAGTGCTTCTGATGCTTTGATTTAAGCAGGAATCTGCGAGTACTGACGCTGAAGGACCTTGTTCCCAATTGGCTCTTGATCAATCAATAAAGATGCCAGCAGCCAATGATTGGGCGAAAAGAAAGAGGTGGGACTTCCAGGTTCCAAACAAGCTAGGAGCAAAGAGACAGAGACTAGAGAGATACTTGGAAGACAGACGGAATAGACCAGACCGGAAGCTCTGCAAGGGAACTCTTCCAACAGGTGGGCAGGAAGGGAAAGTGGCACACAGAAGGGCAGCCTGAAAACATCTTGGGCAGGAAAACCAATGGGCTTCACAAAAGGTATTCGGGCAGCTAAGCTGAGAGCAGATTGAGGGGTGTTGAGCTAGGAAAAAAGATAGGGGCGCACTAGCTGAGGGAGAGTTTCATCCACGGATCCAAAAGTTCCCTGAGCTGTGGCTAGAAGCAGGCCCCTCCCAGGAGCTTAAATCAGGATAGTAAAAACTACGCACTGTAGAAGCTCTCCAAACAGATATGTAGACAGGTAACTCAGAACCTACTCCATCTTCTTCTGGCAAAAGAGGCTACACGACCCTCGTTCCCGAGCAGTCTTAGGATGGATGGAGAAGAAGCCCCGATTTTGGGACAGTCGGCCATTATTATTTGTTTTAATAACGACATTTACTGAGGAGCCATGGACAGCAAATGCCAGGAACAGGACAGAAAGTCACAAGGACTCTGCCTTGTTTCTATGAACCTGGATCCGACCTCAGACTCTCCCTCCCCACATCCTGCACTGGGGTGGAAGGCTTTGTGCCCGTTCTTTGCCTCCCCACATTGAGCCAGACATTTCCATTCAAAATCTGAAGGAGTACAGGGACATTGACCAGGGTCATCAACCCCACGCACGCTTAGGCACGCCTGCCAGAGAAAACACTGCGTGGGGTGGTTCTAGGTGGAACAAAAGAGTTCCAGGTGAGGCCGGTGTCTTCAAAAATCTTACCATGGCGAGAGAGAGTGAGCCTAGCTAAAACTCTGACCTTAAAGCTCGATGAACGTTAATCCATTTGATACTGAGCCAACACAGCATCATATGAACAGTGGTAGCCATGTCCTGGGCATAGATAGAAATAGGGGGCACTCAAGCTTATTTTTATTGGCTTGTATCCTTGGCTCTGGCTACTGGGACCCTGTGTGCATAACTTGGATTAAGTAGAAGATGCCTCGTAATTGCTGATGTCGTCCTACCCTGAAGCCTCAGTCTCAGATAAACACAGATGACTGTGTATCTCATCCTGGCTTAAGGTTGTTACCATGGAGCTTTTTTCCCAAATTGCTCAAGATGGAAAGAAATTGTCCATCTTTTAAGCAGGGTCCCTGAACATGGTATGAGTACACACACACACACACACACACACACACACACACACACACACACACACAAATAAATGAAGAAGAAAGGGAATATGGGGTGCCGGTAGAGTACCATTCCCCGACTGGGTCCTAGTGGTACAGATCCGGTCACAGGGTGCACCCACCAGAACATCCAGACAAACATGATTCAGGAACGAGGCTTTATTTGTACCTTAATGAGGATTGAAAGCTTCTGGAGTGTGAGGTTCCAATCGGCAGCTTTGGCCTTTGCATTGGCTAACGGCCAAACTGTGTGTGACGTGTTTTAAGGAAAAGGGAGTAAAGGTGTATTTCCCAAGAAATAGTTCTTTGCTTTCTCTTCAGGTCTTGACGTATTCTAGGGAATAAAAAAAAAAAAAAAGTCATGTATTTTGTCTCCACCAGAAGTGAAATCTCAGACTGAACAGAAGCTCAGAAACAGGCGATGGTAAAATGTTCATTTTATTTTTTTCTGGGTTCGGCGTCCACTCCCACTCTCAGAGATGCCTTTGCTGTATCTCCCTAGCCCTCTCTCTCCGACTCCCACCCCAGTGTCATTGGCTCCACAAATCCCTCTGAGGTTGGGGTCACTGCCAAACCCTACTCCTTCCTTGCCCCTATGTCCATACACCAGGGAAGCTCCATCTGCAAACCCCGGGGACAAGGACAGTGTTTCAGGAAGTTTGTGGGAGTCTTTCAGGAACTCGGGGTAAAAAGAGTCAAGAGTTGGCCTATGGTAGAACACAGGAACCTCTGGTATTACACAGCACAGTAGTGTAACTGTGCCTAACGACAGTTAATTCTGTATTCCAGAATAACAGAGAGGATCTGGAATGTTCCCAACACACGAAGAGGATAAATGTTGGCGGTGATGGATATGGTAATTACCCTTGACAACATCCAATTCTACATTTCAAAACAACCAAGAGGATTCCCGATGTTGGGACACAGAGAAGACATAAACATCTGGGTGGTAGATGACAACCATCCTGACACGATTATTGCGTCTTCCTCCTATGCGTTAAAAAAAAATCTCACATGGTATCCTATAAATACGAACGATTATTATGCGTTAACTGAAACGTTTTAAACCTGAGACGCAGCAAAAGAAGTCCATGCTGGCCTTGCCCTGGGACTTTAGACCTGGGACTCCAGGAAAGCCAGTCCGTATGCAGACTGACCAATCAGGAGGCCCAAGAGTATGACAGGTAAAAGAGAGACTCCTGAAGCAGGGAGATGGCACGCTTGTCACGTGGGCATGAGGACCTGAGTGCGGGATCCCAGAACTCATGTAAAGCTGAACGCCAGGGTTCATATCTGCAAACCGTTGCTCCTACAGCTTGGGGATGGTCACTCCCAGCCTAGAAGCGGCAATCCTAGCGGTTGACATGTCAGTTAGCCTGGCCCACACAGCGGTTAACGACAAAGAGACCTTGTCTCAAACAAGGTAGAAGGCAAAAGACCAACACCCAAGGTTGTCCTTTGACCCCTAAATGCACAGTGACACACACGGAGCTGTACTGCCCCGTGCAAACATGCGTACCTGCACTCGTGAGCACACACACGTACACACACACACACACACACACACACACACGCACATACACACACGCACACACACAAGTATGAGATTATAAAACAGTAATTGATCATATTCACCTTGGCTGAGGGAGGTCATCTGGTGGTGCTGTTCGTAATATAATGAATCCTCGGCGCTGCTGTACTTTAGGCCTGGCTACCACTGAGCCTTCTTCCTGCCTGGACTGTGTGCCTTCTGCCTTGTGTGATCTCAGAGGACACGGATGGAATAGAACGGCCTTTGAAAGCGTTCGTGCAGAGGGAATCATTCGAGATCAGTACGCTTGTGGGAAAGGCTATGACGTCACCTGAAGGCAGGAGTCAGGTGCTCACAAAAATTCCTGGTAACGTGGGAAGATGAGAGGTGGGGACCGGAAGGGACTGGAGCAGGACAGTTGCTTCTCAGCCCTGGCGCTCACGGACAGCAGGTATCATCCTGTGTCTCGCTGTAAAAAGTCCCCACTTTAAAAATACCGGACCGGTGAATTTCTTTTTCTAAACTAGAACCCATCTAATCTATCACGCTGTAGAGGATTGTGGTTTTTTTTTTTTAAATCGTTCCCGGACAAATAGTTCTTCAAGAATGCTGTCATTAGAATTTAGACAGTCACTGAGAGTATTTCCCCATTCCAAGTACTTGTAACGTGACCTTGGCATGCTTGACGTGCACACTTCAGTAACAGTGGGAGTTAAAATTCCGTCAGATTAGTTAGACCAATATTTTTTTAATTTTTATTTATTTACGTGTCTGGCCGGCAGTGTGTATACATGAGTGTAGGTGGCCATGGAGAACAGAAGGGAACATCAGATGCCCTAGACTTCCAGTTACAGGTGGGTGCGAGCGTCCAGATGTGGGTGCTGCACACCCAGCCCGGGTCCCTCTGTAAGAGCAACAGGTGCTGAAAAACCACCGAGCCATCTTTCCAGGCTCTGAATCGAACTTTATAAACACCAGTCTTCTTGTTTACCTTCTCTACAGCAAACACATTTATTTCATAATCCTTAGAAACATGAGATCCAGCCTAAACAAACACTGTTAGGGTTTTTTTTTTCCTTTTATCGAGGACTGATTTTTAATTGTGCGTACCTGTGCATCTAAGTGAGGGTGTGTGGCCCATTAAGTCTTTGAAGAAAATATGTATATTAGCATCAGGCCGACTTACATGAAGCGGCAGCAAGATGAGATTTTTCGTAAGCATTAAAGCTGTCGGCATCGAGGTCCTCTAAGAATCGGCAGCGTTGTCAAAGCTTGAGTGCTCTGGGCGAGGGAAGGGAGGGAGGGGTACTTAGGGCATAAGTGTGTGGCTAAGCCGTAGGATGCTATTGGTAGTTTGCCTCAGCGAATGTTTGGCAGACACTGTTTTCCTGGGTATGATTGTCAGGGCCCTCCGTTTACACTGAATTTTAAAATTAAACTAGAATTTTCATTGGGGCTTACGTCTTCGCGATCATGAAAGAAGAAATTGGCTGGCAAAAGATGAAATTCAAACACGGAGCAACATCTTACAGCCAATGGCCTTGAACTAGCCGAACAGAGAAGGTTCCAGACATTTAAAGGTCAGAAGCTAAGAATCAGAAAGCATTTCTTTTTTTTTTCCGGAGCTGGGGACCAAACCCAGGGCCTTGCGCTTGCTGGGCAAGTGCTCTACCACTGAGCTAAATCCCCAACCTGAAAGCATTTCTAATTAGCAAAAATAAAAGGGAGGGGCAAAGCTTACCTCTCTCGATTAAACCCAGGAGACGGTCCAGAACAGTTCCACTTAATGGGCCTGGCCCATGGTCTTCATTCTCTCTGTAAGAATTTGACTGACATCCCACTGGACACGTTAGTAGGTTGTTTTCTAGAATTCCCTACACCTAGGTTTACCTTAGCTGTGTTCTGCTCAAATCGGCTTCTGCCAACTTGCTTGAACCGGGACGGAAAGGGAGTGTTCCTTTCCTAAGTAAAAGTAACTGGTTGTCTCAGAAAGAGTTGATGAAATAAGCTGAAAAAACACTTGAGTTACCTGTAGATGATCTGTGACTCTGAAAGAATGGGACCGGTGGTAAGAACGTGGGAAGACTGCTCGCCAACAGCATTGTCATGGCTGCTGTCTTTAGCTGCTAGATCTGCCCTTAAATTAACAGCAGAGTGGGTGGGGCTTGATGAACCTGGTTTATGAGGGGCAGGGTTAAGGACTAAGCCCTGGGATCCCTGCATCTGTGTCTGGAGGAAACACTGACGTTTCATCAGGCACTAGCTGCCATGGTATGAAGATGCCAGGAGGAACCCACTATTCCATATGCTAACCCGAAACGCAAGGCACTGGGAAGCTGGCTTAGTTGGCAAAGTGCTGTCTCACAAGCATGAGAGTCCAACTTTAATCTCGGCACCCACGTTAAGAGCCAGTCATGAAGGTTTGCTTCTAAACCCCCACCCCTACCCCTGACTTCGGTACTCTCGGGAACCAGAGACAGGAGATTCCTGAGGCTCTCTGGCCACCCAGTCAAGCTGAATCAGGTAGCCCTGGATCTCAGTAAGAGACCTTGTCTCAGAACACAAGATGGATGGCTTCAGAGGAAGGAGAGTCAAGGATGACCTCTGTCCTGTGTGTGTGTGTGTGTGTGTGTGTGTGTGTGTGTGTGTGTGTGTGTGTGTGTGTTTGTGTATGTGTGTGTACCTGAATACCCACATACACATGAACACACTCAAATCCCACACAGACATGCACAAAACCAAAAAGGGTAAACAAAAATTAAAAATTACTTCACAAAAAGAGATTGGTGTGCAATATCTATGTATTTTCTGACTCTATTTTGAATTCCGGCTGACTGACTGGCAATCAGATCAAATAATAGGGTTCTACAGTGTTTGTTTCAAATGAACTGATGTTCACTCTGAAAACAGTTTTACCAAAATCTTGATGATCTGGACACTGTTGTCTAAAATAACTCAACTGGGTTTCCTTGGCTTCAACATACCATCCCTGCAGTCCTTCACAAAGTTTCTTTTGCAGAGAACCAACAGGATGATTTTTTTTCTAGTTTCCTTCTATTACTGTGGGAAAAAAACAAAACAAAACCAAACACCATAACCAAAGCAACCTAGAGGAAGAAAGAGTTAAGTCTTAGTCCACTAAGAGAACTTAAAACAAAACCTTAGAAGAATTCTGCTCGCTGGCTCCTTCTCTGGTTCACACACAAGCTCCTGCTTAGCCAGCTTTCTTTATCTAGTCCAGGATGCCCTTGTTAGGAATGGTGCCGCCCACAGTGGGCTGGGTCCGCCCACGTCCGTTAATAATCAAGACAGTGCTCTGCAGGTATTCCCATGGGCCATTGGATCTAGGTAATTTCTCAAAAGAGACCTCCTCTCAGGTGACTGCAGGCTGTGTCAAGCTGACAAATCTAACTCAGACAAAGCCTGTGGAAAAATTCTCCATTAAAGAGTTGTCTTCTGCGGTTTGATCTCACGGGGACTTTGATGTCTGTTTCCTGAATCAGATAAATAAGCTTATTACATTACATTTTGTTTTCTGTGAACTATGCTAGATAAATATCTGAAGTTACGTGGTAAATGTCAGGGTTTGGAGATCATTTGTAATGGTACCACTAAACATCGTATCTGCACGTTTATTTTTCGTAATACTTTATTCTTGCGAAAATGCGCTCCTAAAAGAACAAGTTGCCCCTGTCTCCTCTCATGCAATGGAGGAGCCGGATGGAGTCAGGACCTGTCCTTGGGCTTCTCAATCCTCAAGCCAACTCTCATGGATGACTCAAGAGACCCACAAATGCCTACCTCAGTGCCTACTCATCCAGAGACCCCCTAAGTTCCTCAGATTGTCCATGTTTTGTTGTTAAAACTTGCCTTGTAAAATTTTTACACTTTTCAAGTCATTGATTATAATATGCAAAGTTATGCAAATTTTATTCTGAACAGAAGGGCTACATATTCATTACTGATAAGAAGGTAACTCTCATGTGAGGAGGGTAAATCCAAGGGGTTTGTTTTTGCTTTTTGTTTCTTTGTTTGTTTTACTAGTTTATACAAACACCTGCTCTGGGTCTTAACCTCAGCACTGAGACTACAAAAGTATCTAGGTCATTAGAACCACATGCTCTGGGTGAGGGAGAGGCAGTTAAGTTACTATAACAAGGTGTCACATCGGTGCTAACGTAGATCCTTGCTAAATCTTGTAGAAATGAGATGATGCCTCGAGAGGGTAAATCTGGGGGTGGGGGGCCCCAACCTGCCCCATGAAGAGAAGCCCTTTGGTATTAACCTTTGTAATTGCTGATACTTAGTACTGTGCAAAGCAGATAACTTAGCTATTTGGATAACTAAAAGCTGGCATTTCTTCTTTGCATAATACATTTGCCACAGCCTGCTTCTGGGTGCTATGTTCCAGCCACCATTACCCTTCATATCCTATGACATAATAAACCTGAACTACATGTTATTAAAGAAAAAAAATGGGTCTGTGTGTTTCTGGCAGAGAAGGTGGTATTATATTGGGGTGATAGGGTGACATTTAAAACAATAACAGCAACAAAGCCTACGTAGAAGAATAATTTTGACTGAGGCGAAGCTGAGAGAGATGTTCTGAGAACAAATGCCCTACACGTGCCCAGTGACGCGACTCTAGGAAGCTCCCACTTGCCAACATGCAGAATGTCTCTCCTGCCAAACATTTCTTTCTCTTCATGTTCAAATAACAGGAAACAACCGGTTCCAACAGGAATGGTGTAGCTTGTTTTGAAGAAGTCACCATTTGGCAAGACCACTCCCTCCCAGAGAAGTAAAGGGAGAAACCCCAGTACCATATCTGACATGACTCCAGGAGCTGCACCCCTCTGCCCCCTATACAAGATCAGAGACTCCAGTAGGAGCCTGGGAATTATTGTCTCCAGCTGAACAATGGACATAAAACATTTTTTTAATATTTATTTGTTTTAGTTATACGAATACACTGTAGCGGTCTTCAGACACATGAGAAGAGGGCATTGGATCTCATTACAGCTGGTTGGGAGTCACGATGTGGTTGCTGGGATTTGAACTCAGGACCTCTGGAAGAACAGTCAGTGCTCTTAACCTCTGAGCCATCTCTTCAGTTCCAGAAAACATTTTTTAATGTAAATGGGCTAGCAAAATGGCTCAGTGGGTAAAGGGACTTGCCACCAAGCCTGATGACCTGAGTTCGATTCCTGAAACCCACATGGGAGAACTGACTCTTGCATCTGACCTACACATAACACACACACACACACACACACACACACACACACACACACACACACACCACACGAAATACGGTCTAAAATTTTTTAATGAAAATCATTGTTATTTAGCGCCTTCTATTTACGCTTAAGAAGAACAATCTTTAAGCTTTCATGACATTAAAAAGGCAATTATAGGATGTGCTCTGGAAACTGCAGCCATAGGTATGAACACGCAGAAAGGAAAGCAGCCACTGCTCATTGGATACTTAGACGGCTTCAGACCCTGTTGAGAGCTTACATAATGCTGCCTCCTTTGAAAAGAAAAAAAAATGCACTTTCTTGATGATGAAATGGAAGCTTAGGAACAGGAAGACCTCTGCTGAGAGACACTTTGCTCTTTGAGTCTTGGGTACTCCATCGGTCCAAACACTTCTTCTATGAAACACAATTATGCAAGCACTTGATTGGGACAGGACTTTAAACAAGAAATGTATACACACAGCCCTTGTTGATGCTGTCTTCCCTGCTGTGAGACTACGCTAGGTGAGCCCCTACATAAATTCTGTCCCCCAGCCTCAGCCAAACACAAGGAATACATCTAAAAGTACCACTACCCAAGCAGACATTTCAGTGCACATAATCACGGCTCATTATTCTCCTAGCGGGTCTTTAAAATGGAAGGGATGGCCCTTTAAATCCTCACGAAGCCTTTTCTATGTAAAGGTGTGTGATCTAGGGCCTGTGCATCAAGTCAGAGCCAAAACTCACCAGCGTGATGAGGCAGAAGAGAAGACCGAAGCCACTTGATTGGCTTCAGGAAGCTACAGTAGCTGCCTAAGGTTTTCTCTAAGTGGTTGCCATAGTATCACGTCCACAGAATCGTAGATGGAAGGCTGGCGACAACACACTTATGATTTCCTGTCTTGATCCTTCCATTGCAATGAAATCAGGACTCTCGTTCTGTCTGTGTAAAGTCTGCAGAGTTCGGGAGAAAATAGCTAAGGAGTCGGTAGAAGAGTATAGTTTATATTATCTTAGAACAATTAGAGGGGATGAACAAGACGGATCAGGGAGTAAAAGTCCTTGTCACAAAACCTGATGGCCTGAGTTCAATCCCCACAACCTGATGGTGAAAAGGAAAAGCCAACACCTGCAACTTCTCTGACCTACACACACACACACACACACACACACACACACACACACACACACATACATATACACACTTACATACACAAACATATACACATACATATATACATACATACACACATATACACATGCATACATACACACACATATACACACATACATATATGTACACATGCACACACATACATACACATATATACACATATATATACATACATATACACACATACATACACACACATATACACATACATATACACATACATATACACACATATTCACACATACCTACATATACACACATACATAAACATACATATACACACATACATACATATATACACATATTCACAAACATACAGACATATTCACACATACATACATACACACACATACACATACATACAGACATATTTACACATACAGACACACAGGAGCCCATGTATATTTATACTGGTATATTTACATACCAAAAGCGTAAGCTTTATTATTTTCAAATATTGTGCACAACCAATTCATATTTACATGAGTATGAAAAAGAAATCTAATTAAAAGGAAGAACGACCTGGCATTGTAATATACAAGAAAGGCACATTCATTCCGATGCACAGACATCAGCCCCTCTATTCTGAGGCACAGGCAGTTTCACCCAGTGAAAGGTGCAGTAATGCAGTGAAAGGTGCAGTGGTGCAGTGGAGGCTGCAGTAGTGCAGTGAAAGCTGCAGTAGTGCAGTGGAGACTGCAGTAGTGCAGTGGAGACTGCAGTGGTGCAGTGGAGGCTGCAGTGGTGCAGTGGAGGCTGCAGTGGTGCAGTGGAGGCTGCAGTGGTGCAGTGGAGGCTGCAGTGGTGCAGTGGAGGCTGCAGTAGTGCAGTGAAGGCTGCAATAAGGCAGTGGAGGCTGCAGTAAGGCACCTACTGTTTGTTGGACATTTAGAGCATGGCAGAAGTTTTACATGTCCTCACTATTTCTCATTGCAACTCCTTCAGATGCAGTACGAGATTATCAGGCTTTACAAAGGACGACGCTGAGTTAGAAGAGGTTAAAACTACTCCTTAGGCTCACACAGCTCGGAGAACCAGTGAGCCCTGCTCTCCAGCCTCAAGATCCTAAGCCAGTGCTGTTTCCAGTTCCTCATGTTGTAGTGACCCCCATCCAGAGAATGACTTTGGCTGCTACTCTATAACTGTAGTTTTGCTACTGTCACGAATCGTAATGTAAATATCTGATATGCAGGGTATCTGATATGTCATCCTTCGAAAGGCTCATTTGATCCCCAAAAAGGTCACACGTAACCCACAGGTTGAGAGTCACTGCATAAGCCCTTTCTAACTGTGTAGGCTGTGTGTGTGTGGGCATCCCAGCCTGAACCCCCTTCGTCCAAATTTCTACCCATTGCCGGATCTTCCTTTCAATCTCACTGAGGCCAGCTAAGGATTCGGTGAATCAGGAATGGTTAGTTGATAAATTGAAGGTGTGAGAACAGGATTGGAGACAGCTAAAGTGAAGGGCCCAACTCAGAACAAAGGAACTGATAGTTTAGTTAATAGCACTCAGGATTTTAACCTACACCCTCTACTTTTAAAAGATTTTTTTTGTTTTTTTGTTTTTTTGGCTCATCACAAGAAATCTCTAAGGACCAGCCTCCGGGTGTTCCTGCTGCCACCTTGGCTTGATGTAACATTATCTACAGTGCTCATCTTCCCTCATTCTTTATCATTTTATCATAGAGACTGTGAGCCTGCATTGATGAGACCAGGTTTTTGTTTGTTTGTTTGTTTGTTTGTTTGTTTTATAATAAAGCAAGAAGCCAACTGGTAATAACCAAGAAACATAGCAACATAACCACCCCCAAAGAAACAGAGCATAGTGATATTTTTCCCTAAGCCAAAGAAATTCTCACTTTAGAGATTCAATGTAACTGGCTCTACCCCGTTACGTGTGACCCGTGCCTAGGAGCCACAGGCAGTGGCTGTGGACATCTCTTTCCTCTCATTTCTCTGGCACTGCAGGGGAGCGGTCGCCGATCTCAGACTCTCTGGCGGTCCAGATCTGCAGATAGCCACCAGAGGAAAGTTTAACCAGTCAGCACACATGCAGCTCAGGGACTCTCAATTATTTGCCAATAGTGGAAGACTTGACAACGCGTGTGTGTTGTTTCCGTTGGCCCAGCAAGAACACATTATCTCGGAGCACAGTTGTTGATGTCCGTGGCTTAGAACATAGAAAACAAGGGTGTGGCAATTTTTCCTCTCTAATA
Source organism: Rattus norvegicus (assembly GCF_021556685.1). Taxonomy (NCBI): domain Eukaryota; kingdom Metazoa; phylum Chordata; class Mammalia; order Rodentia; family Muridae; genus Rattus; species Rattus norvegicus. The sequence continues at coordinate 20,302,219 of NC_141553.1, read as the reverse complement.
GAGTTGCTATATCGGAGCTCTAATTTCCATCCCGCTCTCCACCGGGATGGGCGACAGGAAGTAGACATGAGTTATATAATGGAGATGGCTTTTTCTTTTCTCTCTTCCTCTCTCTCCTCCTTTCTGACAAACTTGTCTTTGATTCTAATTCTCAGACGTATCAATTAACAGTGCATAATTTTAATAGAGCTCTTGCAAGCACAAGGATCATGCTGTAAAAATTAATTGTCTGAGACTGACTTCCTGGAGACACCGTTACTCAATGTTATGGTGCCTCCAGAGCCACTTGCCTTCCCCGAGATTCGAGACAGGCTGGGTGTGAGTAGCCCACGTGGTCTGCAGGTGTCTGGGTGATATTAGCTTTTCCAATGGTTTGGAATACAAAATTCTAGAAAGAAAATGATCGGTTTTGGCTTTAGTCAGAGTTCTTGGGGAAATTTCGAGATCTGAATTAAGTGATTTAACTCAACAAAGTGAGGGTGATGATTTTCCAACACAGTGGCACCTAAAGCCCAATCCTATGTTTAATTCCAGACTCTGAAGATGATGCCCATTTACAAACCAACGGGGATTGTGTGCCGTCTGTTTGATGCAGTCAGGAACTCAGACAGTTGTCAGGCCTGGTGGTAAAAGCCTTTAATCTTTGCCCCAGGAAGCTGATGCAGAAGGACCACAAACTCATGGCTTCTTTAGGCTACAGAGCAGGTTCAAAGCTAACAAGGAGAGCTGAATAGGCACGGTCTCAAAATAGAAATTAAGGATGTGTGGGGGCATAGCTCAGTGGTAGACCATTGGCTGGGCATGGATGAAGCTGGAGGTTCAAACCTCAGAATAACAAAGCAAAAGGAGGAGGTTCAGAAGGGTGTTGCAAACTCCATAGACGGCACCTTTAAATCTTTACATCTGATCATCTAACAGCAATGTTTGCTTTGGCATAAGGGATCATGGGTTTCTAGGGTGTCCTCACCACATTTTAATATGACCTTGAGCTGGACACATTCCAGGACAAAGTTTTCTGCAGCTATATTGTGGGGATTGTCTCTAAAATTCTAGTTTTAAGGTTCTTGATTTTAAAACAAAGGGTTTGGGAGAATTCGTATGAAGATGATAAACCTTATACTCCCCTGCCCCCAGATATTTTCACACAGACGTGTTCAGTAAATACAGAGTACCTGGGTGTGCTCAGTTAGTTATCATGCATTGACCTTTGACCCAAGAAACCACTGAGTAGTTGAGATGCCAGACTAGGGCATCTGAATGTAGCAAATGTATCAATGTATCAAAGACACATTAGACTGCCAAGACTTAGTAATAAGAATAGACACAAACGGTCTCATTTGCAACTTTGTATTGGTTGCATGTGGATACGATACTGTGTATGAAGTAGTAAAGTAGACAAAATGCATCATTAAAATTAATTTCCCTTTTTTTAAAATTGTTCCTGACAGGGCTACTAGAACACTTTTAGCTATCTAAATAGCTTTCATTCCCAGGTAATACCGTTGTAGGCCTTGGTTGCTTAGCAACAAGCAACCGGAGAAAGTCCCCAGTCTTTAAGTTGAATCCAAATGGAAACACGGAAAGAACAAGAACAAACAGGCACATAAATAATTTTAAAGTAATTTTTAAATTTATTAAGTCAAAAAGATGAAAGATCACAGGAAAATGTTTTTCTCTAAATGGGGAGATAGGAAAGTTCTTGAACAAAGACAGCATTTGACTGAGACCTGAGTGAGCCATGGTCAATGCCTGGAACTCTGGAAGAAAAGCATGGAAGCAGGAAGAACAAGCTCGAAGATTCTGAGTTGGGGACAGTCTCGGAATGTTCATGTGTAAATACTGATCTTTGAAACATTAATATTTATAAACTCTTCCCAGAACCATTAATTAGCCCGCACAAGGAATCTATACATTGGATACCACTCTAAGTCATTATTTCATTCAGTAGTTACAGCGACTCCTTGGATGTCATGGTGTAGCATAAGGTTCACCGTGCAGGGAACTGCACAGCTCAGTGTTTGAGGCACTCGCCTGCAGAGGGTCAGCATGTAGGAAGCAGTGAGGGAGAAGTTTACACACAAATCTAACATGTGTTCTCTCTGTCTGTCTACCAAACACACGGTACGCGTCTTAGTGTTCCATTAGTGTGAAAAGATGCCATGACCATGGCAACTCGTAAGAGAAAGCATTTAAGAATTCTACATCCGAATCATCAGGTGGCAGGAAGAGAGAAACACTGGGCTTGGCTTGAACATTTGAAACCCCAAAGCCCACCATCAATGACACACTTCCTCCAACAAGGCCACACCTCCCAATCCCTCTCAAGTAATGCCACTCCCTAATGACCAAACATTCAAATATTTGAGCCTACAGGGGCTATTCTCACTCAAACCACCGCACTAGGTGAACAAAACTTCTCGGCAGAAATGTGAAGTCTCTGCCAGTCTTTTTCTAAGCTTCTGCCCATACTGAGGGGAGAGCTGGTAAACACTTAAGCTCACCTTGCTAATCAGAAAAGTCATTCAGTTCATCTGTCACACAGATGATCAATAAGTTAGTATTCCACAGTAGTAGCAAGACACCCATGATTATCTGTTGTGTGGACTTTTCCTGGGATGAGGTTAAGGGGACAGGGACAAATGACAGACTGAAAAAGCAATGCCACTCATATCTAGCCTGGTGAAACACTGGTGCTGGCTGTGGCTACTTACAAGAACATGGGAAACAGATGGGTCACTATAGCACCGAAGATCGTCTTCCCCAGCAACCGTTAACCATGTATATATCTTAGGGAAAGGGTGAGGCCTTGTAAACCAGGGCCTCTTCCATGATGAATGACAGGCCCAATAAATTGCAGGTTCCGGTGGGTCACCACAGCTCCCCAGCTCTCAAGTGGGCAGCAGCTGTGTGGATATCAGGCTTCCCCCAACTATGTAATAGTGTTTCTAGAACTATGTAACTATGTAACAGTGTTTCTATTCTCTAAGAAATTGTTTCACTGGACCTCTAAAGGGAAATTTCTCTACTCTGTCTCCCCTCCTCCTCTGGTAAAAGCAGCTGTTACCTGTCTTGCCCTGGTCTCCAGGGGAAAGTTGCTTTTTGTTTCCTAATAATTAGCTGCAGAGTTAAGGACTCTTGAGAGAGAAAAACTAGAAATGTATGGGACAAAGAGTCCGGGAATCAGCATGGTTCTTTAGATTCACAGAGCATCCAGTGACCTGCAGATCATATAGTACAAGATCCACAGTGATCCCCAGGTCCACAAGTGTCCCCATAGCTCCCTATTAAACTCCTGTGCCTGGAAGCCAAAGGCAAGATGGTTTTTGTTGACAATAATGTCTGTATTCTTCAGTCTATAAGATTTCCAAATAAACTATTTTCCTTGTCTCAATGATTTGCCCTTCAATCACTGTCCTTTTGGAGTGACAGACAATTATTGTCACTCCTTGGCTCACAAAAGGGAAAGCAAGTTTGCATTAATGCAGTCAGCACTCTCCATGTTTCTTAAATTAGGGACACTCAATCTCCCTGAGGCAACACATCGTTGTTCATTTTTGAAAGAAGGAATGAAACACACTCTCTCTCTGCTCCTTGTCTCTTCCTCTTAAATATTGAAGATTAATTTTCTTCATTACAGTAGTCAGATGTTTAGTAAGCACTTTGTTTATGATTCAATACTACATTAGGAAGAAAAGCTTAGCAATGCAAGTCTGAAATGCTGACAGACTTGTGGTTGAGTCATCCCGGCTCCCTTGCCTACAGACTGCATGCTATTGAACCACAAAACCTCTACACTCACAAAGTCTCAGATGCTTGTCGGGGCGGGGTAGGGGTGAAGCATAAGAACACCTGCCTTTAGGAACTGATATCAAATTAAAGGATAGGTGAAAAGCACCTAGCTGAGAAGTACACAGTAGGACCTCAACCCCTGAAGGCTATCCATCTATAGGTATAATCATACTCATACATGACTGTGTTATTATCTGGCCCTGGTGCAACTGAGGCATGACACTCTGAATGAGCTATGATCCTCAGACATTCATGAAGTAAAGTAATTGTTTATCCTTTGTTTCTCCTCTTTTGTTATGGTTCCCGTCTGCTGTCCACTTGACACAAACTTAGAGTCACCTCTGAAGAGGGAAACTCAATTGCTAATTGATGGAGAAGGGCCCAGTCCACCATGGGTGGCACCATTCTTAGGCAGAGGGGCCTTGGCTATATAGAAATGGTAGCTTAAAGTGAGTCAGTAAACAGCATCCTTTCAATGTTATTATGTTTCAAGTTCCCATCTCCAGGTTCCTGCTTGAGTTCCAGCTGTGAGCATCCTCAATGATGGGCTGGCACCTGGGAGGATAAGGCAAGGAAACCCACTTAGCCACCCAAGTCATTTTAGTGGGTTGTTTTATCACAACAGAAAATCAAACTGGAACACCTTAGAGGGTAGAGTTAGAGAACCTCCTTGTGCAATAACCCAACCAAATCTTTCTCAACAGTATCACTGAAAGAATATACTGAATTGACTCTTAGGACAAAGAGAGACTTTCTGTTGAGAAAATCTCCAGGTTCTCTTATCATTGGAAGCTACTTCACAAAAACAGTAGAGCCATGGCCTTGAGAGAGGGCTCAGCAGTTAGAGCACTGACCGCTCTTGCAGAGGACCTGGAGACAGTCCTCTAGAACCCACATGGCAGCTCCCAACTAACTATAACTCCAGCTCCAAAGAGTCCAGTGTCCTTGGGTGGTCTCCATAGGTACCTGCATACGCATGTGAGCACACACACACACACACACACACACAAAACACATAAAGTAAATATTTTAAGTAGACATTGGCCTGCTAGAGAGTCCATAGAAACAATCTTAATACCTTTAAGTATCTTTGAGCTTCATTTGTAGCTCAAAGGAACAGAAGGAACAGACGCTTTCAACATTTCAAGTGCTGTCCCATCGTAATGAAACCGGGTTGGAGAAATTGAGGAATGATAAGAAATGGCTTGGTTGGAAATGCCATGGAGATTCAGCCTCAAGCATCGTATATCGTGTGCCTCTAATGGGACACTTGTCATTCCCAGGTTAGTTTTGACTATTTCTGAGAACTCTCACTAGGCTACCATAGTAACAAGGGGGAGGGGGAAGGAAGGAGGGAGGTGAAGGAGGAGGAGAAGGAGGAGGAGGAGGAAGAGGAAGAATAAGGAGAAGGAGAAGGAGGAAGAAGGAGGAGGAGGAAGAGGAAGAGGAAGGAGAAGGAGAAGGAGGAAGGAGGAGGAGGAGAAGGAGGAGGAGGAGGAGGAGAGGAGAAGGAGGAAGGAGGAGGAGGAGAAGGAGGAAGGAGGAGGAGGAGGAGGAGGAGGAGGAGGAGGAGGAGAAGAAGAAGAAGAAGAAGAAGAAGAAGAAGAAGAAGAAGAAGAAGAAGAAGAAGAAGAAGAAGAAGAAGAAGAAGAAGAAGAAGAAGAAGAAGAAACAGCAGCAGCAGCGTCTGTGTCTGGGTGTATTTTTCTCCTCTTATTGGAAGAGTGAGCCTAAATGAGTGTGTTTTCCTACCTTGAGAAAGTGTGAACTTGTCCGGACACCACAGCACCTCCCCTATCCAGTGTCTGACACAACCTTCATTAGGTTCATCGACCAAACGTTTCTCTTAATTCTTCACATTCTGATTCTGATTCAAAGTTCATTCATCAGCCACAGGTGGCTTTCTGTAACTCTTCCCAAATTTTTCTACAATAAATTGACTAGAGTTAGAGACTTGAGAGGGAGTAAAAAGATGATAATGATGATGGCGGGCTGTGTGTGTGTGTGTGTGTGTGTGTGTGTGTGTGTGTGTGTGTGTGCGCGCGCGTGAGAGAGAGAGAGAGAAAGAGAGAGAGAGAGAGAGAGAGAGAGAGAGAGAGAGAGAGAGAGCGCTGTACAGGCTCCCTGATGGCTTCTGAGCTCACATGCGCCCCATTCAGTTGATTGTGTGAACTGTGTTCTTAGGGTGTCCCCGATCCCCGATCCTTTTGGAGGTGTCCACCGCTCTGAATACTTGTTTTTGAAGGATTTTCTTTTCTAACTCCAGCCCCTTCTTCGGGAGAGGATGGGATTGTGCGTGGGAATGGATTTTTACGTTTAAGGAGTCGAGCCTCTTCATTTTCCTATGGGAAACGATCGCAGAGTGTGACTTATCTAATACTCTGTACTCAAAGGATAGCCGCGAAATAGGTACCTCAAATCTTAAGACTCTCACTAGCAAACATTCTTTTTCATGGTCCTATGGACCTCGGAGGGAATACCTCAGACTTTTGTCCCAAGTCCTCAGGAATTCTATCACTTGTTAGACTGGGCACTGTAAACTGAAACGGCCACTCTCACAGCAGGGAAAGGCCTGTGGTCACAATCAGCTCCCGGAAGTGGTCAGCGATCTCTCAGAGCTCCTGCTTTGCAATTGGCCAAGCGGGTCTTAAGCCAACTCTCACTTCCTCTTTACCTATAAAAAGAAAGTCTAGAAAGAAGGGACATTGTTGTGGGCAGAGTTGGATGCACTAATTTTCATTAGTTGATACAAGGGAAAGCTTACAGGAAGGAAGACCTTCAGGAAATTTGCTGAGAGATGAAAAATTAGTTTTCTCCAAGAATCAGTCCCCTGAAAAGTTATCCAGTCCCAAGCAGCCAGCCCTAAAATATATACATATGCACATATACATACATACATACATACATACATAAATACACATATATCATATACATACATATATACATACATATATACATACATATACACATATACACAACACCAAATGAACTCAGCATGTTTATAAATGTGTGTAAATAAATATATCACATATATATGCTATATATACATATAAATATATATCATATAGAATATAAGTATAATATAAAATATAAATATATAAAATATATTTAAAATATAATATAAAATACATAAATTACATACATATATGTTACATATATACACACACATATAAATATGTATATTTATAGAAATATAAAGGTCCTGAAAAGGGCAAAAATTCAGGGTCAAAGTAGAGTGGACTAAATCTGGGTCCTCGATAAAAGCATCAAATATATATTCTTGAGCGATGGATGGGCTGTTCCTCCGGCCACTCCATGAGTCTTTCAAGCCACACAGACACTTATGCCCATGTGGAGCTAAAAATACATTTAAGTTCTGAGGAGGTATAAAAGCAAGATAAAACCATGGGTGTGGCCTACTTACTAAAACAATCAATAGTGCCGTGCCACCTGGTGCTACTGTACTCTCACATCTCCTTAGGAGAAATCATTTCTATGCACCAGAGTAGATTGTAGGCTGCAGTATGTCAGGGGAGGGGGGATGGGAGGAGGGAGTGGCAAAGAAAGCCCTGTCAGAGCATGCAAACATATGATAGAAGGCCAGAAGAAACACACCATTCATTTCTAAAAATCAACCTAGAAACTTATTTCACATTTTGTCATCCTGAATATGTTTGTGGAGTGCTTTCAGTTATGTTTTCTTTTCTTAAAAATAGTTGTGGGCAATTTCTCTGAATGCTGCATGTACGTGATCCAGGCTTGTTCATTCCTGTGTCTCCGTGTGATTAGACGTCAGCAACACAGGCTACATAGACTGTGTACTATGCACGAAGGCTTAAGGATGCGAAAACCTTGGCAAACATGACAAGCATGACTAATGTGTAAACCAAGAGTCACCATCCTTGTTGATCTAAGAAGAGAGAGGTTCTTGGACTTGCCCAAGGGCAACACTAAAATCCAGGATCATAGTAACAACTCAAATGGTCTAGCCTCAATTATTGCTTCTGCCCCTCCAACCTGTATCAACATCTGTTCCCAGATGCCCCCCCAGGCCTCCCGAACACAACAGGAGTCTGTCCACCAGAAGACTTCTTGGAAGTAGAAACTTAAGGGTTCTATGGAAAGTTGGTTGGTTGGTATTTCGCAAGGACAAACACATTAAGGACTGTTTTGTTCAAGTGGACGCTGGTGAAAGGCTAAAGCAGACTTGTGAAGGAAGGTTTCACTGAAACAAACACAGGAGAGGGGATATTCTGCTAAAGCAGACACATGAAAAGACGACTGATGGAAGATTCTTTGCCAATGGCAGGCATGTATTGATCTGCCTTGCATTGCATAGTATGAATAGGACTCGATGGAGTGGTGGAGACAGAGCTTGGCTTGCTGGTACAGCTAGCTGTGGGACACTTGTGGGTCTCCTGTCTTCGCTGATCTTTGCTTCCCTGAGAGAGGCACAGCCAAGAACTTCTCCTGGTATTCCTGTCATTCCCTCTGGCTGACTTGAGCCTAGGCTGAGGCCTGGTTGTCTCTGCCATCGCTGACTCTACCGAACTGAATTGCTGGTGTATCTGTGAAGTATTTGCGAATGGATCAGTTGGCTGCGGCTGACCTACAAACTGAACTGCTGATTCCCAGGCAACACAGACAGGAGTTGCTCCAAAGAGCAGGTCCCCTTACCCTGTCTTACTCAGAGTTTGTATTCCTGCACAAAACATCATGATCAAGAAGCAAGTTGGGGAGAAAAGGGGTTTTTAGGTTACACTTACACATTGCTGTTCATCACCAAAGGAAGTCAGGACAGGAACTCACACAGGGCAGGAATCTGGAGTCAGGAGCTGATATAGATACCATGAAGGGATACTGCTTACTGGCTTACTTCCCCTGGCTTGCTCAGCCTGCTTTCTTATAGAAACCAGGACCACCAGCCCAGGGATGGCACCACCCACAATGAGACCTCCCACCCTTGATCACTAATTGAGAAAATGCCTTACAGCTGGATCTCATGGAGGCATTTCCTCAAGGGAGGTTCCTTTCTCTGTGATAACTCCAGCTTGTGTCAAGTTGACACACAGAACCAGCCAGAACAGTCATTGTGAGTAATTTTTTGATGTGTTCTTGGATTCAGTTTGCTGCTATTTTACTGAAAAGTTTTGTATCTACGTTCATAGGAAAATTGGTCTGTAATTGGCTCTCTATGTGGTTTAAGCGTCAGGATAATTGTAGCCTCGTATAAAGAATTAGGTAATGTTCTTTCTGTTTCTATTTTATGGAATAATTTGAGGGATGTTGGCATAGTTCTTCTTTGAAGGTGTGGTAGAATTCTGTGCTGAATCCCTTTGCCCCTGGGCACTTAATTACTGCTTTTATTTCACTAGGGAGTATGGCTCTGTTTAACTTGCTTATATGGTCTTGACTTGACTTTGATTGGGAATAGATTAAGAAATGTGTCCATTTCTTTTAGGTTTTCTAACTAGCTCGAGTACAGATTTTTAAAGTATCTCCTTATGATTCTCTGGATTTTCTTAGTGTCTGTTGTGATGTCCCCTTTTTTGTCTCTCATTTTATCAATTTGAATCTTCCTTGTGTATTTTTGTTACTTTGGCTAAGGGTTTATCAATCTTATTGATTTTCTCAAAGAAGTAACTGTTTCGTTGATTCTTTGTATTTAATATATATATATATATATATATATATGTGTGTGTGTGTGTGTGTGTGTGTGTGTGTGTGTGACTGTTACTAGTCACCAGTGATACAGACCTTCTCTGAGGCCACAGCTTCCTTTCCCAGTCCCGAATACTAAAGAAGACATTTTCTTAAGCACATAGCCTGCTTTCCAAGCCCCCTACAACACTGCCTGAGGAAGGGACATGCACCTATAAGGTGGCATCAATCAGCTGGTAGCTGTGTCAGAGTCCTGGAAGGAAATGGACAGGGTCCATTCAAACAGATAAGATAGCAGAGGGTTTTGTTGGCAGAATTATTGTGACCAAACTACAGAACAGATTTCATTTTGGTCCAGGACTAGCAACTTTGAGAGATTGCTGGATCAGACCGGAAAAGCCAAGAGGGAGTTGGTTATGAGAACTGTACTCCTAATCGCTCAGCTGTGGGCAGGAAGTTGTCCAGACATGATTTGTGATTGTGGCTTTCTTAAGGAGACAGCAAGGTACCTACGTCAGCCATTGGATGACAAAGATGACCCTGCTCTGATCCGAACCCAGAGGATGAAGAGATCTTGTCAGGGCACAGAATGGAGTGCCAGTGTGGGGTGTGGTGGAAAAGGGAGCCTTTATCCATGGGACCCCTCGAGCCATTGGATAATGGATGTCATCAGGGTGACCAGCCAGTACTGGGTCACCAGCACATGATTGCTATAGTGGTAAAGTCCTGGTTATCAATAATTAGTCGCTGAAACACAAAAAGTCCTGATCACCAGCATATGATCACTGTAGCACACAAAGCCCGGCTACCAATAATTGATCAATGTAATAGGTCAAGTCCTGCAGCAGTCTTCAGTGTTCTTCTCATGAGGCCTGGAGGAAGTCAAGCTGCAGGAGGGGACAGGCAGAAGTGCTTCTTCCTTATGAAAAGGAAATCTAACCAACCAACACTTGCTCCCAATGTGAAACCTCAACCTGAGCCAGAAGTCGGGGACAGAATTGCCGCCACAGCCATGTGTTTGCCAAAACACTGACAAAAACCCTTTAACTCAGTCCTCAAATCACAAATCTTCTGCCCCAACCCCGTGTTCCACCCTCTGGCACTGCGCAGAAGCGAAGGGCCGCAGAGTGGCCTGGGAAATACTGGAGAGAATGGGTCTGCCACCCTCCAGTTACGCATGCGGTGACTTTGTGAGCAGCAGTATGTGTGTACACGTGTGTGCACATTATACATGTGTATATATATATATGTGTGTGTGTGCATGTTATACATGTGTGTGACTGTATATATATATGTGTGTACATTATACATGTGTATACATATATGTATACATATACATCTATGTATGTACAATATACATGTACATATACATGCATGTGTATACATTATACTTGTACCATATATACATATATGTGCATTGTGCATTATACATATGTGCACATTATACATATGTGTACATTATACATATGTGTACATTATATATGTATGTGTATGCATATCTACATGTGTGTATACACATATATACATCTACACATATGTGCTTCTGTGTATATGTATGTATTCATATCTGGTATCTATGTGACCATCAATCCCGCCACAGACATTTTAACCCCATGTTAACCAATATCACCCAGGTGACAGCAATCCGCCCACCACTGGGGACTCAGGACAGTGTTCTTGGCCCCTGAGGTAACTCCCGTGGTGCAGGGACAGCAAATTCAGAACTCAGAAGCAGAAACTCATCCAAACGTCTCTTCTAATATGCAGAGGTCGCTGATGTTTTGCCAGACCCTTCAATCACCTCCATAGAATCATGATTAAGACAGGGGTTCATACTAGCTGCTCCTGAGTATAACAAGACTAATTTATAAAGGTCCCGTGATGCATCAGTTCTTAAAGAGTTCAGTGTCACAGGACAGCCTCCTGCCTCAGCTAAGTTGGGTAGTTTGGTCCCTGATTGTTTAACTGGGTGAGGGGCAATTCTCAGGAGAACAGCGAGCACCCAGCCTGAGATGCTAATGCATGGGAAGGAATGGCGGGTTCTAACTGGCTGGAAAGTGGTTTGTCAGAGGAAAACTGAGTGTTGAGAATGGAATCAAGGAAGTCACCATAAAATGTGTAATTGTGAGCTAGCAATGTCCCAGGCACAGTGTGTGGCTACAAACACACACCCAGCATGGAGGGGAGCAAGAAATATTAGAAAAATTAAAGTCACAGTTTCCAGACTATTCAACCACACTAAGTCTGTTGTTTACAATGGAGGGCAATATCCATGGTCATAAATCATGCTGCAGCCCGGTCTCAGTGTTTACCCACAATCCTTTGCACCCCATGGGGTGGCACTCCTCCTCACTCTCCACACTGACTCTCTGGGACATCTGTATGTGGGAACACCCTGTTGTCCCATCCCAAAATTCAACTGCACGAGCTTCAGACTGTGAAAGACAACGGAGTGTGTGAGAAAGGCAGCTTTGGGGAGTAAAGAGGGTACATCTGGTACAAAACAGAGTCGGGTTTGTGTGACGTGTGGTAATGCTATTTTCCTGATCCTGTGACTCACTTCTGGAATACAAAGGAATAATGACACCCAGCCAAGGAGAAAAGCGATGGGGATGATGGTGATGATGGTGATTGAGTGATGATGGGGATGATGGTGATGATGGTGATGATGGTAATTGAGTGATGATGGTGATGATGGGGATGATGGGGATGATGGGGATGATGGTGATGATGGGGATGATGGGGATGATGGGGATGATGGGGATGATGGTGATGATGGGAATGATGGGGATGATGGGGATGATGGGGATGATGGGGATGATGGTGATGATGGGGATGATGGGGATGATGGTGATGATGGTGATGATGGTGATGATGGGGATGATGGTGATGATGGGGATGATGGGGATGATGGGGATGATGGGGATGATGGGGATGATGGGGATGATGGGGATGATGGGGATGACGGTGATAGAGTGATGATATCCCGTCTATGGACCAGAACTCACAATCAGTAAAGTCTGTCAGCTATTCTTGTCAGCCTTTTCCCTCCTATTTCTTTTTTTTTAAATGTGACATGTTCCATATTACAGGTTCCTCCTGTGCCTTTGTAAAAAGACAATGACAAACACAGAGCGGTCTGGTGACCGGTTTTTTTTTTTTTTTTTTTTTTTTTTTTTTTTTTTTTTTTTAGGACACATCACCAGAGCCTTATTATGAATCGGGATTTTGAATATAGATTTTAAATAAATAGAACCATAATGAAGGGCTCCCGACAATAGTAAAATTAGAGGTTCCCACATTTTCTAACCGATGGCACCCTGCCTTGATTAGCAACAGTCTTCATTATACAGAGATATCTTTCATTGTGAGGCCTTCAGAAGGAGGATTACGAAAGAATGTAACACACTCATCCGGAAGGAAGATCTTATTGTGGGAAAGCACTCATTTGCCTCTAACAGGCATCATGTCTGTCTCTGCTGCTTTAAAAAAAAATAAAAAAAAGTCTCCCTGCTGTGGTTTTTTTGTTTTTTGTTTTTTGTTTTTTGTTTGTTTTTTTTTTTTAACAGAGGGGAGATTGCAACATTGTTGTTAAGGTTGTTGATTCTAACCGGCTTTCATTAGGCGTTAAAACCCACAAAGAATCAATCAACACTTTGTGGTTTTCAAAGGAGCCCTCAAGGTGGGTACCATTAATGTGTCCATTGTATCCAAACAGTATTAGCCCCAGAGGATGAGGTTGGGGGGAGAATGAAAAGAAATGGGAAATATCCTTCCTATGCTAATAATGCTTTCCATTAAGTAAAGCAATTTAAGCCAATAACATGCTGCTTACTTACAGGTTAGTACAATATTCAAAATTCCCCTTCCATAACAAGCCACAGTCTTTAATGAGATTTCCTGCACAATAATACACAGGACTAAATAGAGCTATTGACTGTCTGTGACACCTGTCCATCATGACCTTCCTTCCCCAGGTGAGCCCTCCCCGTCTGTGCACCACAAGGCTGACAGCCATTTACTTCTAGAATATTACGACTGCTTAGTGTTACCTTGGCATGACTTACAGCCCTTACAAAAGCCTCATACAATGCAGGGAGCATGTTAGGCACTTAGTAAATGCACCTACGGAAGTGGATTCTCTCCGTCATATTTCTCCTCAGAATGCTCGGTAGTGGGTGTGAATACATAGAAATTACTATCCACAGAAAATGAACTGAGCCGACAAACCTACTAATCATTTTGCTGATAAAAATATACTTTAAAGAAAACCTGGTTTTACTTCTCATGAAGTCACGTAACTCGGTTTTGTACGAATATCCCACATTTGCATGTCACGAAGCATTTGCAGACGGACACTGGTTTACCTTTCTGAACACGTGAGCGTTCCACACACTACCAAAAGACCGAACGCACGTGAAGGGTCCAGCTCTGTGAATCCAGTCCCAGTTCAGAGCTGTTGTCCCTCATTACCTCTGTTTAAGGAACGCGTGCCCTCCCACGCAGTTTCTGAAAAGAGTTTTGCTTCGTGTAACGGTTAGCACCGAGGCCACAAAATGCCTGCCGGGAAGTGAGTTGACTTAAGAAGATAAAGAGTTCCTCATATTATAATGCGAGTGGATAGAAAAGTGATTTACCTTACCTTAACCTGCCCTCCCCTCACCGCTCAAAATGAAGTTTACACAAGGCTGCTGCATAAATCAAGATCTCCCTTCTCATGAATAATTTCCGTCACCTCGTATAATTTACAGCCTTTGTCATGCAAACAATTTAAAACCCCACTCTGCCTTAGTACAGCCTTCTGGTGGAGCCAGCACAGATCTTCTTCCGATGTAGGAAATCTGTCCGAATTGCAAGATTTAAAAAAGAAATCTTCTCTGGAATAAGGGCAGACACTTTGCTTTTCAAGTTGTTGGGGTTGCGGTGGGAGAGTTCACTATGCACATGTGTGCGCAAAGGTTCTGAAGAAGGTAAGAAAAAAACGGGGTGGGGCATCAGTTCCCCTGGATCGAGCGTTCCGGGAAGTTCTGACTGACACTGGCCGGCGCTGGGAGCCTAACCTGGGGTCTCTGGAACAACAGCAAAACAGCCAGAACTCTGGTTCACCTCTCCAGCCCCCGAGCCTGTGGTTTTGTTTTGTTCCCCAGGTCTGTTTTACAACCCAGACTTGATGTCTGCAAGGCCGCTGTCACGTGTGTGAAGGTCTTAAGCTGCCAGTGGTCTCTCAGGCTAAAGGACAGAGCAGCCTGGTGAGGAGAAAGGGAAAAGGTTCGAAATTCAAATTTCTAATCAGGGAGAAGTCTTCACTGGAAAAGATTTCAGTTACTCCAAACAGAAGCATCAATTAAGGTGTAATAAATTTACCAATATATCTCTTTCAACTTGGAGATGCCCGAAGGACCACCACCCACGCATCTGAACAGCTCACAGTGGGCGGCCAGGACCACCCGTGTTTGCTTTCCCACTACATTGCAGGGAGATGACCAGTTTCTCAGGGGGCTTCAGTCTCCCCTGAGTCTCCCCTCAGCCTACTCAGAGCTTCATCTCTCTGTCTCTTCACAGGGCTATAATTTTATACCCACACTCCCCCAACACCTGTCAAATGAGATGCTGGCCCAGCTCTGATGGTATCACTTTAAACTTCTAGCACCTTCCAAGGGGTTGTCTCTGAAACACAGCTGTGGTTCTGACACCCTCAGGATTGCCTTCAGGTGACTAAGGACAGGAAGCAAGCTTCACCCTGTAGCACTCACTGCCTACGACTGAATCTGTATGAGTGAGTACCAGGTTCACGCTCCAGCCACTCTGAGTGACTTCTGAGTCTCTTGCTAGCATTATACCTCGACTTTCTAAAAATTATGTGTATGTGGGGGTTAGGGGGAGCAGTATATGCCCATGAGGGTGGCTGAAGGCATCAGAACTTCATCTAGATCCCCTGCTGATGAAGTTGAGGCAGTAGTGAGACACCCAAACTTTAATCCTCTGTAAGAGCAGTTTACAGAGCCATGTTACCAGCTCCTGTGTTACCCTCTAAGCAGTGTGTGTGTGTGTGTGTGTGTGTGTGTGTGTGTATTCTTCATATAGACAACAACAAACATACAACCCTCGTCTGAAATAAAACATCAGTCAATCAAATTCAGTTTCACCAGAGTTGGTCTTGCAGGGCTCCTCAGCGCATTCAAGAAACAGATTACAGAAGAAACCTTCAGAAGACACTGAGGAGCTGCTGGTTGGCAGAGGGCGACAATGAGATCTGAGTGCGGTATCGCCACCTGCAGGGCTAGCGGTGAACTGCAGCCTTTCAGTCAGTCGCAGGAGACAGAAAGAGGACCACAGTGTAGTCTGTATGTGTGAATGTAGTTTATACATATGTGTTTGTTCATATATATACATGTATGTATATATGAATAATTATATATAAATAATTATATGTGTGTTTACATATAGTTCATATGTATACATATATCTGTGTATATTTATATGTATAGTTCATATATTTACATATATGTACACACATATATGTGTGTTTTACTGGAGCCATTATATATATGTGTATATATATGAAGTATATATACATATAGATACACACATATGTATCTATAAAATATAGAAAAATTAGTTAAGAATTAAATAAGCAAGACTGTGGCAAAGAAAACCGGGGGCGAGGAAGGACATCCAAGGAAAATGCTGGAATGTTGCATGAAAGAATGAGAAAAGAAAGTCCAGCAGCTGGAACTAGATGCCCCAGGGTGGGGTGGTGACAAAGGGGGGGCTCCCCTTCTCCTCAAAAAAGGGAGAAAGCAATACAGGGAGGCACTTGTAAGGTTGGGACTGGGGAGAAAGGAGGGAGGAGGCTGTAATCTAGATGTACAGTTAAAAAATAATAATAAAAATAATTTACCTGGGGGGAAATGAGGAGGAGGAAGAGGAGGGTGATGAAGAGAAGGAGAAGAGATCCTGCATCCCTTTTTAATAAAACATGCGGAAAAGAATGACCATTAGCAGGGTTGAGGACAGGGATGAGGAAGCCGCTCCTGGGTTCACAGTGGCAGGCCGTCCACCATTCCCACAGTAAGCCTCTCTGACACGACACAGGCATGCTCTGGCCTGCCTTGAGAAGGGGATCTAGATGAAGTTCTGATGCCTTCAGCCACCCTCATGGGCATATACTGCTCCCCCTAACCCCCACATACACATAATTTTTAGAAAGTTGAGGTATAATGCTAGCAAGAGACTCAGAAGTCACTCAGAGTGGCTGGAGCGTGAACCTGGTACTCACTCATACAGATTCAGTCGTAGGCAGTGAGTGCTACAGGGTGAAGCTTGCTTCCTGTCCTTAGTCACCTGAAGGCAATCCTGAGGGTGTCAGAACCACAGCTGTGTTTCAGAGACAACCCCTTGGAAGGTGCTAGAAGTTTAAAGTGATACCATCAGAGCTGGGCCAGCATCTCATTTGACAGGTGTTGGGGGAGTGTGGGTATAAAATTATAGCCCTGTGAAGAGACAGAGAGATGAAGCTCTGAGTAGGCTGAGGGGAGACTCAGGGGAGACTGAAGCCCCCTGAGAAACTGGTCATCTCCCTGCAATGTAGTGGGAAAGCAAACACGGGTGGTCCTGGCCACCTACTGTGAGCTGTTCAGATGCGTGGGTGGTGGTCCTTCGGGCATCTCCAAGTTGAAAGAGATATATTGGTTAATTGATTACACCTTAATTGATGCTTCTGTTTGGAGTAACTGAAATCTTTTCCAGTGAAGACTTCTCCCTGATTAGAAATTTGAATTTCGAACCTTTTCCCTTTCTCCTCACCAGGCTGCTCTGTCCTTTAGCCCTGAGAGACCACTGGCAGCTTAAGACCTTCACACACGTGACAGCAGCCTTGCAGACATCAAGTCTGGGCTGTAAAACAGACCTGGGGAACAAAACAAAACCACAAGCTGACATAGTCCTCAAAAAAATCACTTTGCTGGAAAATTAAGCAAAGAGTTGATGCACCAGAACTAGCAACTCATTTAAGACTGGTTCTTGTTAACTATCGGCAGCGTCGGAAGAGACTTACTAGATGTCTTTGGAGATAGTGTTTGTTACCTTTCTTTTATCCCTCATAATGTCATTTTAAGGAGTATTCACTCTGTCCAAAAACCATGATGACTCATTAAAGGAGCCATCTAATAACTTAAAACATGAGGAACCGAGTTCAGATCCCTCGAATCCACCTGAAGCCAGACACAGTAGCACGTAGATATGACCCAAGCATTCCCTCAAGACAGAAGGCCCCAGAAGCCTGCTGTGGGCCAACCAGCCTGGCATACACGTCAGTAAACAAGAGACCCTGACTCAATCAAGATGGAGGTGAACCAGTACTCAAGGCACTCTCTTCGAATGATGACAGGGCTTTAGAACAAATATTAACAAAAGAAATTCCTTTGTGCAGTGCGTGCTATATAAGATTATTAAACATTTAGTCCACAGTGAGAGGAACATGTGCTTCCTGATTATAAGACCTATTTACTGAAAGCTAGGACCGTCATCAGACGGAGGATGATGGTTACATAACCCTCCTGTGAGACAAGCAACTGCTGTGGAAACGTAGACTTTCTCAGTCATGCTGGCTACCAATCAGAGGTAACAGTAGTGACCGGAGAGAAGATGTCACGCCCAGCTGATCACTGGCATATGGGTCACATTGGTACCCATCATTCACCGGGTAAATTAGTCACAAGCTGGCATCAATTGAAAGCCTGGCTGTCTCCCTTTTAGGATCACCTGGGTACCCAGTGGCGTCTTCCAGAGGGAGCAGAACAAGAGGTGACTTCAGTCCTGCTGAGAATTGACATGCTGCTCCACAATAATCAGAGCTTGAACATGTGGGGCCATGTCGTGAGTCTTTTAGAAGCCTATCAGTCAGGCATGACAAGCAAACATTGCTACCAGGAACAACAGTACACACTGTCCTGCGAACCACTCTGGGTGGTGTGGGGGAACGTCACCAGGATGGCGCCAGTACGTGACTCCTGCAGAGCAAAACTCCCATCTTTCCACCCAGGTCCAAGTTCCCAAACACTTTCCTTTCCCGGGTGAAAGGACCAAAGAGGGTCTGAGACTGATTTATAAATGCGAACAGAGAGCTCCATTGCCAAGCCAAGTGCTGGCTTTTTCAGCGTGGATTTTGATTTGGCGTCTCTCCAGGATACAAGCTGTGCTTCTTACTCTCCGTGAGATAAGAGAGAAAGAAATCATACTCTGGGAGAGTTAAATAACTACGCAGAATGTCACAATATGGCTGAAGAGATATCAGTGGGTAGGAATTGGTTATCTACTACGGGAAAGATACTGAGCCGAGTTGAGTGGTCTGCAAACTGTGATCTACGGAGCCTCTGGTGGTGGGATCAGGAGTAGAACTATCCACACCGCAGTAGAAGAGAATCATCTGGACTGAACTGGAAATGTGACAGGACGGAGGACTCTGCTCCTCCTTATGCACAAGCCTGAGGAGCAGAGTTTGATCACTCAGCTCCCACAAACCGAAGGAGAGAGCCAGCTTCTGAAGGCTATCCTCTAACCGCCACACACCTGAAGTGGCATGCTAACACACACACACACACACACACACACGAGAGAGAGACAGAGAGACAGAGACAGAGAGATTCAATTTTTAAAAAGAAGTTATCCATCAGTGAGATTTCAGCCTAACCAAGCAATCCAGCTTCCACTATCCCAGGGTGACCCTTTGTTTTGATTTTGGGTTGGGACATGTTCTTTTATTTTTCAATAAAACATCTGTACATCTGCCCAGTCCACCATGCCTAGTTACTTTTCTTAGCTTGAGTTCTGATGTTAAAACTCAAGCCGGCACTTTAATAACAGTCCTCTCTCTGACCTCTACTAAGAAGATGTTAAATTGAAATTATATATAATTATATATGTAGTATGCATTACATATAATAGTCTATATTATATTATATAAAATACTTATATATTATTGTATAATATTTTATATAAAATACTTATATGTTACTATATAATATTTTATAATATAAGATTTAGAATAAGACTGACTGTGAGTTTTACTTCCCAACAAACTTACTCTTTCGAATTAAGGCTGGTCTTTGGATTATGATGAAGTTCAAGATCCCTGCAGTCAGGAACTGTCATGAACCAATACAGAAAATGGAGCCTGAGTTCCAGGAAAAGACATTTCATTTCTACTGGCTTGGGACACAAGAGAAGCCAGAGTGAGGAGACATTGTCTCCCTCTATTAATATCAGCTCAAAGAAAGGATGGGGATACTAAGGAACACAGTATAAACACATAAATGTAACAATACAGGGAGCTAAACACATAAATGTAACAAAATAGCAGCCTCTTTTTATAAAAGGAAGCATTATGTTACTTCCTTGGGAAGTACATGTCTGGAATTATGATAACTCTGTTGCTTTCGGTTCAATTCAGAAACATTTTGCTGTAGAATTGCTTTACATCAGATTTGAAAAACATAAGCAGACTTTTACCAAATATAGACGCACAGATCATAAACTGAAAATAGAAGCCAGAAGCCAGATGCTGGAAACCCAGGGAACACTGACATTGTATTACACTTGGCACTAAGAGAGAAAAAAACCCACAGTGATTTACTGGCTTTACAAAAGAATGAAGAATTAGCTGGAAACATACTTGAACTATCAAAAATATGTGCTTTTTGGCAATAAGTAAAAAGAAGATTTATTTAATGTTAGAGAGGTTAGCGGCAGAGAGCTAAAAGGAAAAACAACAATATCACATATTAACTTTGTTCTTAAACATCCACACTTAATGCATCAACTCTGGCTGCTGTTATATGCCTTGGCAATTCAATAAAGTTAGTGAAATGGAAAATTGAAATTTTTTATTGTGATATTTCCAATTTCTCTACTAGTGGAATGGTTTAATAATAAACCATTTCGTATGCTGTCGGGGCACTCATTAAAATGAGCGGGCTATCATTTTTTTTCCTTTCTATTCCTGCCTATCAGAGACTTTATTTACCAGTGCTTATCAAGTAGAACACATGGCCCAGCTAGCCATTTGTGTGGTACTTTTCGAGCGAGCAAATATCATCTCTGGCTAAGACGGAGTTTTTAAAGCTACAGGGTTCTCTTAATAGTCCCATAATATATCTTCCACATTATAAAGGAAGAAAGTTGAGCTTGGTGGAGTTTAGCAACTTCTCCATAGCCAGCAACTAACCCATGGCACATAGGCATCCAGCTTCCAGAATGTTCTGGCACAACAGACCCTGTTATCATCGGTTTCCTATTGTTTTAATAACAACTGTGTAACTGATCTGTACATTCTTATGTGACCAAAAAAAAAAAATTGTTGAGGGAGTGGCCGATGAATTGTGATTCATTGACTTAATTATTGATGGATTTTCAGTTTGCCAAGGGATCAAACTCCATTGATAATATCGCTAAGTGGATCTAGGTATCTCCCACAGGCTCTGCGCATCTGTCTCTTAATGTCCACACAAAGTCACAACAAATATGAATTCCTTCATTCGTAAGACAGTATCTTCATAAAGCTGAACCCACTCCTTGCTGATGTCCGCAGTTAATCTGCTTCTAATCTGGAACCTTCCTCTGAGCTGCTCTTAACGTTCATGTATTTCCCTTTTAAACGGCAATCTAGGCATATGTGCTTTGGCTCCAACCCTCCATAAAACATTTATATCAACCATTAACCCCCCCGACACAACAGGCTTGATCAGAAGGAGAACAAATTGGAGCCGAAATACCCAGGAGCGAATTAATTTAACTCTCCAGTCAGTGGCCAATAAGCCCCGTTACTCTGAGCCAACCATTTAGCTCCGCATGCAACAGAGGTGGCGAATCTCACAGCCTCTGGGATCTAAAACTCTGATCGTCCAAATGGATCGTCTTTAAGCCAACCTTAATAATAATTAGGCTTGTGCTAAGCGTTCAGACCTGTTCCTCCCTACACGCTCCTCACATATCCCCGGCCCTAGTGCGGAGGCTAAGTCAAGCAAGCCACGATAAAGTGCGATATCGTCTTTTTTACTACACTACGAACCCCATAAAAGGTTAACTCGTTTTACAGGCCGGTGCCTGGTAGAATGAACTGTCTATAAATGTTTGATATGCGGACGCATAACAGAAGATTGCCATCGCTTATGTAATAAGAGCCTAAGTGGGTGAGATCACATTATCTTTGAAAATAGCCAGAAATCATTGCCCTGGGCCTCGCCGGAAGAGGGAGTACTTATCCGGAATGCGCATGCTTGCATGTGTGCGTGCGTGCCTCTGTGTGTGTGTGTGTGTGTGTGTGTGTGTGTGTGTGTGTGTGTGTGTGTGTTTGTGTGTGTGCCTGTGTGCAGTAATTGACTTCAAATCACATGTTCTGTAGCCTGACTGGTCCTCTCAGTCTCTCGGGCTCTCTTCTCCACTGCAAGACTTTGACGAGCCAGATCTGTTGCCCTGCGTCTCCCCACCCCCACTCCAAGTCTCTTGACTGAATTTATGCAGTCTTCTACTCCTACTAAGTGACTCTAAAACCAAGAAAACCATATAAAAGAAGTTATGCTCTGTAACAAAGCAAGGCTTTAAAATATATATATGAATGAAAAGGTCTAGAACAAGTTATCTGTGAAAATTGATTTCTGGATTTATATCATTTCGCTCTTCCCTCATTTCTTATTTTCCTCCCTAAAAGAACCATTCTTTCTAGGTAACTCCATCTTTCTTCGTATCTGGTCAGTTTGTGATGAATACATCTACCACTGTTGGGACTCTGGTGTTTCCTTTGCAATGCCAAGCGTGGTGTTGTCTTCCTATCTTCCTGGTTTATGCACCCGATAAGGGTGTGTCTCCAACAATGCCCCTACCTGCGTGCTAACGATCTCTTTGTTACTTTAATAAATTCCTCGTCGCTTTTTAATCGTCCGCTGCACCATGTGATATGGAAGGAACCCAGAATGTTGACTCCCAGAGGGATATCCTGCCCTCCTCTGACATCACTCTCCTTGGGTATATCTGCTGTTCTCAGACAAGACCATTTCTCTGGCTTCCTTCCATGCAGCGTTCTTTTCAGACAATAAAAACCCGTTGATTGCTATCTAATAACTTTCCCACAGTCACGACTCCATATTGGCATAAACAATCTAGATTAACACATACATAATGTTAATATTTTTAACTTGCTTTTTAAATCGCCACTGCAATCTTAATGGTGCCATTAATCCATTGTAATTATGCCCATTATTACAGACATGATTTCTTCATGGGGATCTTCATTATTACAAGCGGTATTTTATATTTGCATTATAAATCTTAGCAAGGAACTGAAACTGTGAGAACCACCTCTAATGCTTCTGTTATTGGCTTCATCCGAGGACCACACGCTCAAGCAGGGACATCTACATGACTGTCCAAGGATTCAAATAGCCCCTTCCTCTGAAAATATTACCATCATGTTCGTAAAAGTAATAACTAAGGTTTATTGCCAAGTGACAATGACCGCACTACCACAAAGGGTCACAAGGCATATTAAGTCACTGGTGTTTGCAATGGGGCTATGATAGAGAAGCCTCACATGGCTCCATTTTACTGACAGAAAAACCAGGGTTGATTGGACTGGAGAGAGGGCTCTGCAGTTGCTGCTCTTCCAGAGGACGGGAGTTTGATTTGCAACACCCACTTCAGTGGCTTATAACTTGCCTGTAACTCTAGTTTCATGACATCCAATGCCTCTTCTGCCCTCTGCAGGCACTCACGTACTATGTACACACCACACACACACATCACACACACACACATCACACACACACCACACACACACACACATCACACACACACCACACAAACACACACACACCACACACACACACCACACAAACACACACACACCACACACACACACCACACACATACACCACACATCACACACACACACCACACACACACATATCACACACACACACCACACATCACACACACACACCACACACAGATCACACACACACCACACACACACACCACATACACACACCACACAAACACACCACACACACACATGCCACACACACACCACACACACACATCACACACACACACCACACAAACACACACACTTCACACACACACACCACACAAACACACACACACCACACACACACACCACACAAACACACACACACCACACACACACCACACACACCACACACACACACACCACATACACTTGTACACCACACACACACCACACACACACACACATGCCACACACACACCACACACACATCACACACACACACATCACACACACACACACACACACACCACATACAAAAATAGAAATTTAAAACTAAATATTTTTTTAAAAGAAAACCAAGTCTTTGACAGGTTAAATAATTAATTGCAAAAGACTCTCCTAGGAAAGCTGAGAGTTCCGGAAACGGAGCCCAGATGAACTCATTGCTTGCCACCAGGTCTCGACATTACTGCTGGGCCCACTGTTTTCTGAAAACCCTGAGCTTCCTGCCTTTGAACACTTGTTCTCCGAGCTCAGATTCGCAGATCACTCTGATGTGCGATCTTAAACTCAAAACAGGGCTGGAGAGATGGCTCAGCGGTTAGGAGCACTGACTGCTCTTCCAGAGGTCCTGAGTTCAAATCCCAGCAACCACATGGTGGCTCACAACCATCTGTAATGAGATCTGATGCCCTCTTCTCATGTGTCTGAAGACAGCTACAGTATACTTATATATAATAAATAAATAAATCTTAAAAAAAAATCAAAACGGGTAAAGAATGCAAATTGAAATCCCAGAATTTCATACTCTCAGAGTTATAATGAATCATTATGATTTGTGAATTAACAAATATGATAAACTGAATTGGAGCCTAATAATAAGGATTACACAATTATGAGCATTGTATTCTGGCCGTGATTTTGCTGGTGTTGACTGATTAGTCTGGGAGTTAATGAGCTTAGGCACTGTGCACCTTAGCCTTGTCTCTGGGAGATGAGGCTTAAAGTTTAATTTCTTTTCACCAAGATTAATCAAAGATTTTTTTTCCCAGCTGCCAAAAGATAACAGGACTAAAAACCGATTAAAAAACTAAACTTAAATCTAGCGGCAAAGATTTTGATAGTGTCATATTATATCTCATCTCTTCATGAGTTTATTTTTGTAAAAAGAAAAAGCAAATGTATAAAGTGTGATTTTTTTTATTTCCCATTTGTTGTAATCTAATACACATATCTCTCCAAGAATGAAATGCTGTCCCAGTGTTTAAACGTTCTGTGAATCTTCCGAGAAGATGTGCAACATATTAACGATATCAATAATGATAGCTTATAAATCAGGAGTATTTATTGTTTTCATTAGGTAAGGCTGATTATATGCCTTAAGAATTGCGACGCTTTTAAATTTGTATCATGAATTATAAAAGTTTAAATATAAATTAATTTCCTTGAATATAGGAGAATTCTATCCAAATTGTCTTTATGGAAAAACGTGCTATCTTAATTAGGGTTACAATTGCTGTGATGAAACGCCATGACCAAAGCTAGTTGGGGAGGAAAGGGTTTGTTTGGTTTCTGTTTCTCCCTCACACTTCATCATCACAGGAAGTCAGGGCAGGAACCTGGAGGCAGGAGCTGATGCAGAGGCCATGGAGGGGTGCTGCTTACTAAATTGCTCTTCATGGCCTGTTTAGCCCGCTTTCTTATAGAACCCAAGACCTCCAGCACAGGGATGGCTCCACCCACAATGGGCTAGACCCTCCCCTGTCAATCACTAATTAAGTAAATTTCCTACAGCTGTATCTTAGGGAGGCACGCTCTCAATTGAGGTTCCCTCTTTTCAGATAGCTCTAGCTTGTGACAAGGTAATGTAAAAGTAGCTAAGACAAATAAATTATGCTGTCCACTCGACATCAAAAATGTACTAAGGTGGGCCAGAGAGATGGCTCAGTGGTTAAGAGCACTGACTGCTCAGAGGTCCTGAGCTCAACTCCCAGCACCCACATGGTGGCTCACAACCAACTGTAATGGGATCTGATGACCTCTTCTGGTGTGTCTGAAGACAAAGACAGTGTACTTGTATGTAATAAATAAATAAATCTAAATAGAAAAATGTAGTATGGTTGGGCAGAGTTAAGACCCAGACACTATCAACTGTGGCTTCAAATATCTCATCTTTTAGACTCTTTTATTTTTAGGTATTTTAATAAAAATATGTAAACACAATGACCTGAGTTCAATTGAGAGTATCCATGCTCAAAAAGGCTGGATGTGGTCACACATACCTGCTACCCTTGGGCTAGGAAGGCAGAGAAGCGGGTCTCTGGGCTTACTGGCCAGTCTATCTAGCCTAACTGGCTAAGTTTAAAGTCATTTCAGTTTAAATGAGAGAGGCATGCTCAGAAACTATAATGGAGAATGACTGTCAACGCCCAGCCATTACACAGAGAGAGACAGAGACAGAGACAGACAAAGAGACAGACACAGAACAGACACAGAGACACAGAAACAGAGAGACAGAGACAGAGAGAGATGGGGAGGGCAGAGGGGGCAAAAGTAACTTAATGTTTCATAAAGTCTAGACGAATGTTTCTCAATCTATTGTGTCATATAAAAAATCCAAGTAGCAATAACTTACCTTTTCACTTGGAATTCTATTCCAGGCTGTCTGGGGCACACAGAACTGAAATCCTCCTTGACCAGTGATGTCCAGTGTCCTTTAACGGTATTGGTTGGTGGTGTTTGTGTCTGCTTTGGACATTGTTAAGGTCTTTGCACCTACTTTTTTTTAATTAAGTGGATTTCTCACCGCCTACTGCCTGTGACCTTGTTGTACACAGCCATTGTTAGTTTGAGGTACATTCCTTCTATGCCCGATTAGTTAAGAGTTTTTAATAAGACAATGTTAAATACTGCCAAATGCCTTTCTATGTCTCTTGGATTGTTCGTATGACTTCTTTCTTTAACATGCGTTAACATGTGATTCATATTTATTATTTTCAACTCTTGTAATTTCCTGGTATCTCAGAGTTAAATCCAACCTGATCGGGCTGGAGAGGTGGCTCAGTGGTTAAGAGCTCCGACTGCTCTTCCAGAGGTCCTGAGTTCAAATCCCAGCAACCACATGGTGGCTCACAACCATCTGTAATGAGATCTGGTACCCTCTTGTGGTGTGTCTGAAGACAGCTACAGTGTACTTATAGATAATAAATAAATAAATCTTTAAAAAAAATTCAACCTGATCATAATATGAAATCCCTCTACTGCCCTTTGAATGTGAAATGTTCCCTATAGATAATGTTGTTGAACACCAACGTGGTTCCCAGCTCAGTTTCTAAAATCTGTGGGATATTTTAGATGTGATGCATAGCTCACATCAGAGTGGAAGGTGTAAGTCACTCTTGTGTAGACCTTAGAGGCTGTACCCATCCTCAGATCCACCCGAGCCCTCTGCTTCCCCATCCCCCACAACTACAGACTAAACTGCCCTGGCCACCTTGCCTTTCCCATCACGGTGGACTGTATTCCCTAAAACCAAAAGCCAAAATAAATCCTTCTTCCCTTAAGTTGCATCCATGAGGTGTCAGGTTACACAGAAAAGAAACCCAACCACTGTGCTTGCTACAGTGATGCTAAATTTAATTTGTTAAATTTTTGTGAGAAATTTTGGTGTATGTATTCATCAAAAACAAACAAAAAAAACTGACCTACACTTTTCTTTATTGGTATTGCCCATACCACGCTTTGATATGTAAGTGGCATTGGCCTCATTCAATGGTCAGGCAAATGCAAAGCAAAACCACAATGGGATCTCACCTTTCATTTGCTAAAATGGAAAATGCTTGAGTATCAAAGACAGACAGGTTTTGATTGGTGAAAGGGATTTGAACAATGTTGATAGGAATATAAATTGGTGCATTCGCCAATTTTTTTAAAAAGTATGGAAATTCCTCAGAAAAATTAAAAAGTATAGAGTTTGAGAGATGGCTCCGTGGGTAAGAGCACTCCCTGCTCTTGTGGAGTACCCAGTCTCCAGCATCCACATGGTGGCTCACAATCGTCACTCCAGTTCCATGGGATCTAATGTCATCTTCTGGCCTGCTTAGGTACAGCATGAACCTCATGCACATACATACGAACAAGCAAACATTCATACACATAAAGTAAAAATAAATATGTTTTAATTTTAAAACGTATCTCCCATATGTCCCATCTAGGTGAGCCCAAATGTTACAAATGGATATTTAACAACCCCTCTGCTCGTTGTAGTAGTAGCCACGACAGCCGAGATAGGGCAATAGACTATGTTCTGTCATCAAATGAATAGATAAGCAAAATGTGACATGTGTTATGAAAGCCTACTTATTCATAAACGACAAGGAAATCCTGCCAGCATAGTAAAACAGATTAAACCAGAGGGCATTATAGTAAGCCAAACATGGAGCAAAAATAGATGGTGCTGTGGTTTTAATATTTAATGTCTACCACAGCCTTATTCATCAGGAATTTAGTTACCAGCTGTTGGGTTTTGGGGGGAAGCAACTGGAGACTAAAATCCTGACCTCATCAAGACATTAACCCCCTGATGGATTCATAACATGGCGACTTTCTTAAAAGGTTGAACAAAGGATGCTGTGCCTGTTAATATTGTTTGTGATCAGATCTGGAATCTACTAAGAGACATACATGCTCTGGCATGTGACGGTATTTCTTGGAGAGATCTATCCCCCACCCCCGGTGCATGGCAACTGTTACTTTTGCCTGGCTGCCTTCACTGCCTGCTGGCAAGGACAGCTACTATGTTGCCATCATCTTCCACTGATAGCGGAACCCAACTTCTACAGCCTTCCCCCAGGGACTGAAGACATAAACTTCTCTGGGAATCCCCCAGGCCTTCGCCTCCAGATCAGGATTGCTTGGTTATCTAGTCTCAAAGACCCAGAAGCTAGTGGGATTCAGGCTCTCCAGCAGGAGGATGGCCATTACTGGGCTAACCTTGACTTTGTGAGCCACTCCAGTAAATTCCCAGTGTAATTTTTATTCATTCGATTACTTTTGTTTTGCCAGGGAACACTGACTAATGAATCTCTAGGGGTTGTCACTGGGGCCGATGTCCTACCCCTTCCTCTGTGGTGTCTGAGCTGCCTGGCTACCAACATTGAGTGTGGCTTCTCTCTGCCATGTCCTCGTCGTCATGATGGAACCTGTGGGAAAACAAAATGCTTCCTAACCCCAAGTTGTGTTTCTTAGATACTTCATCACAATAGCAGCAAGATCTGACCCAAAATTTCATTAAAAGCTGAATGTGGGGCTGGAGAGATGGCTCAGTGGTTAGAGAACTAGCTGCTCTTCCAGAGGACCTGAGTTCAATTCCTAGCAATCACTTGATGGCTCACATTCTGTAACCCCAGTTCCTGGAGAATTCGAGACCCTTTTTGACTTCTGTGGCTACTGCATGCATGCGGTACACAGACATTCGTGGAGACAGAACATACCACAGGCAAAATAAAGCTAAATAAATCATATATATATATACATATATAATGTATTATATATATATGAACTTATAGAATCAGTAATTGTCAGGGAAGATGGAGTAGAGGGAATGGGGAGACACTGGCTGTACACATATCTCCCAATTATGAGATGGGTAAATTTTGGGAATCTGCTATTCAGTTCGATGGCTATAATATCAATCTACTTTATACCTGAAATCTGTTTTAAAAAGTAAGTCCGGAAAATGTATCGATGTGCAGTGATTGGTGTTAATTAACTTGAATGCAGTCACCATTTCACACTGTGAATATCATACTGTGCGCTGCATTATATAAAAATCTTATTTGTCCAGAGAAATAATAACGCATGTGTGAGGTCCTGCATTCAATCGCCAACCATGAGCAAAATAAAGAGAGGTGGTGCACACATTATTCATTACCAGGCTTTACACCACTGGGAAATGTGTAACGAGTCGCTGACCTTAGAAAGAACCATATGCTCCGAGGATTGCAGATAATTAACTTGTTAAAAAAATTTTCTTAAAATTAACCATTGGTCATGTTGTGAGCCATTTGTCCATGGTTGAATAGAGTGGAGAAATAGTGCTGACAACACAAAATTTTATGCACCGAATCCTTTCGTTAAAATGAGCTAAGAGTCCCCATTAGCAGACCTAAACTGGGGCATCACCAAAGCAAATGGGTAATTGTAAAGTAAATGTCATTACTCCTGTTTTTATGTCTGATGTGAACTCCAAGAATGCACCGTATGAAATTATTCTTCTGGACCTTAAAAGAAATACTTTAAATCAACAATTAGGCGGGTTTCAACCTCAAAGTGAGACTGGCCATGTTTGAGACACGGTCACTACAGCAAACCGTGAAATGACCAAAATCCATTACTTTTTGGGGGGGAGCCATTCTCAGGTGGAGACGTTAGAGAAAGTGGTGGGGAACCAACTTTCAGATGAAACTAGAAAGACGAAAGATGACACCATGAAAAGGCACATGGCCACAATGTGTCTAGACCCAACGCCTGAGTCATCTTCTAGACAAGATGATTTCCCAGCAGCCAATAATCCAGATGTAAAGGTTTGCATTTACACGTGGGTCAGCCTTCCTCTTGAGGAATAATCTTGAGCTCTGAGATAAATCTTTTGTTCATAAAGACTCGGTTTCAAGAGGATAATAGAAATAGCTATTCTTTCAAGACACACACAACATCTCATCTCCTCATGGACTTGGGACTGTGGGCCTAGTGTTGCCCACTGGAATGTCATCAGGATTAGGGAACTTCACTCCTCAAAGATTAAGAATGAAAATGCCCCCCTTACAATTCCCTTCCTCCATTGCAGCAACCAAGGAGGAGATATCTTGATGGAGATTGCAAGACCCCAAGATGAAAAGATCTCAGGTCGACCAGTTGTTTCAATGATGCTCACCTCCAGAAGTCTCTCAGATCCACTGGGTCTTTGCATGAGAAAGAAGCGAGCTTTAACTGTGCTACAGTTAGAAGTGTCCATTCCATTACCACAACTGGATTTATCCTGATTGATGTCTCCTTCTAGAACACCAGCTGAGACAACTCTTCATTCTCTCAGAGACCCGCCTTAATAAATTACCATGAGGCTTCTTTAAAACCATATGAGGATGGGGGTGAGTTAAAATAGTCCAAAATGACATAAAAATTTAGGATTTTCATGATTTTTTTTAGGATTTTTTTTTCAATCCTCCAGATTGTTCTACCTTGCAGATTTTTCACAAGTGTCGTCTCCGTCTCCGTCCCGCAGAAAGGAGTGACACCACGACATTCTTCTCAAAGCAGTTTATTCAGGAACCTTTCTTTCTGCATGCAAGCAGCAATCTCTCTCCCCCAAGCACACTCCCTACTATCCTCCCTCAACTCCGCCTCCTCAGTCCAGTCTACGCAGTCTCAGTTCGTAGGTCCACGCCAAATGGCCTGATCTTGTGTCATGGTGCGCCTGCGCAGCTCTCACGATGGGCGTGGCTTACTTTTGGGTGTATGAGGAAGTCAGGTGCTAGTCATAAGACTTGACAGCAGGGGCTGGGGATTTAGCTCAGTGGTAGAGCGCTTACCTAGGAAGCGCAAGGCCCTGGGTTTGGTCCCCAGCTCCGAAAAAAAGAACCGGAAAAAAAAAAAAAAGACTTGACAGCGGTCCCGGGCGCCATCTTGCGATTGCCGCCACACCCTCTCCCCACACACAAGATAAAAGCAGAAAGTTCACATGTCTTTCTCAGCCCCCAACATACATTCTTTCCAGAAAAGATTTAATCATGGGGGTTTTAAGGACATGTTATTGCCCAATCACTGTTCTGTTGCTGAGAAGAGACACCATAACTTACACTGTTAGAGGTTTAATCCATTATCATCATGGCATCCACATCTCTGCACACAGTGCTGGAGAAGTAGCTGAGAGCTACATCCTTATCTTCAGGCCAAGAAAGAGAGAGAGACAGAGCTTGCTATGGGCATTTTAAACCAAACAGCCTGTCCTCTACTCCCAACTCTCCCCCTAAGACTTTTTTCCAACAAGGCCACGCCTCCTAATCCTTCTAATCCTTTTGAATAGTGCCACTAACTGGTGACTAACCATTCAAATATATGAGCCTATGGGCCCAATCTTATTCAAACCACCACAGTGATTTTGTGTTTGAGAATGAAAGTTTGTACCATAACCCAGATTTGAAAAACAAAACAAAACAAAACAAAACAACTCGGTCCTATGTTCTAAAATATTTGTAGAAATGATCAGGCTAAAACCTTTGGAGGTTGGGGCAGGAAAGATGGATCAACAGCTGGAAGCACTTACTGACCCCCTAGGGTTCAGTCCCCACATGGTAACTGCTCACAACCATCTATAGCTCCAGTTCCAGTGAATCAGGTGTTGCCCTCCGTGGGTGGTATCATTCCTTAGGTAGCTGGTCCCGGTTAATATATGCATGCTAACTAAAAGGAGCCTATGAGAGAGCCAGCAAACAATATTCCCCTGTGGTTTCTACTTCTAGCTCCTGCCTGGATTTCTATCCATGATAAACTGTGACCCAGAAGCTGAAATTAACCCTTTTGTGCCCTAAACAGCTTTATCACAGCTACAGCATAAAACAGAATAGCACGAGACGTTGGAGGCTGACAGGTACAGGGCCAGGAATGAGCATCGCCCTTCGCAGTCAAAGTGAATGAATTATCTGCAGCAACGGCGAGAGACCACAGACGCTCTTGCAAGGCTTGTCCCTACACGAAGAGAGTTAAATCATTAGCGCAGCTGAAGCCACACTTTAAGAGAAGTGGTCCAACTGTAACGTAAGCCTTTGAAAGTGCAAGCAATACATTCTTCATTGTGATTCCGGTGGAGGAAGAGTCGAGAAGCGTATGAATACGTTAGGCAGAAAGGCCACCAGCTCCCTCAGCAATTACTCCATCCCAGGAAATACTAGAATACCGGGAGAGAAAGGATCGGATTTTAACTTAGTGTATTTATAGGTCCATCTGTTCAGGCTTGGGTTAGCTCCCACGGTCAAATATCCCTCTCATATTGACACTCTCGGGGTAAGTCTCAGAATTCCACATGTCGGCTGCTGTAAATCACAGGCTCCGCCTTGCAACGCACAAAGCATGTTTTAGGTGGAAAATTAAAACATCAGCACCATAAAATAATGTATTGGGCACCGCGGACAGAGCGAGCCATTCAAAGAGAACCTTTCTAATCAAAGGCTTGTCTTCTTTTATGGGAAGGAAAATAGACGATGCCCACATGTACACAAACCATCTGTTCCGACTTTCTGGAGATAGGATCTGACCACTCAGTGTTTTCCTTTGTAATAAAGAAGGCACGGTAATGTTTTTAAAAAAGAAAGAAAGAAAGAAAGAAAGAAAGAAAGAAAGAAAGAAAGAAAGAAAGAAAGAAAGAAAGAAAGAAAGAAAGAAAACCACAAGATGATTTTTCAGACTTTGAGACTTTGTTAATATGAAAATGAAACACCTGAGTCTGGCTATAGACTTTTTCAAACTACATTTGTACAAACTATAAATAAACTTCCAAATGCCTTTTGGCACATTTCCATGCTACAGCTGCCAGGACGGAGAGAGAAAAATATCAAAGTGGCCGAGGCAAGACTATAACCAAATATCGCCAGTTTTTGCCGCTAAGTCAGGGTGTAACCCCCTAATGTGCTCCGGCTTATGAGGAATGATGGTAAAAAAAAAATGCAGCTAACATACTTTAAGACCCAAGTCTAGGGCGAGGAGTTGGGATGTGTATGGAAATGTAAGAACTGGAGTGACTGCCAGAACAAATAGGATTGTTCTAGAAGTGCCAAGGAAAAAAATTCAATGTGTCTTTGTGATGCTACAAATGTGTTTTTATTTAACTGAAACTTTTTTTTTATTAAAATATAGTTTCAGCCTCCCTCTCCTCCCTATACTCCCTCATGCAGACCCTCCCGCAATTCTACCCTTCACTTTCCTTTGCAAAGGGGGACCCCCCTCTGGGTGTTAGCCCCACACTGCCCTGTCTTCCTGCACATCTAGTCGCTGCGGGACTCGGCACTTCCTCTCCCACTGAGGCCAGACAAGGGGGATCACACACCCATTCGGGGTTATGATCTTGGCACACCAATGCCTGTCAATCCTTCGGGGAGACCCGTGGGAATGTCTAGGAAGCCTAGGAGGTGAACTTCTTCAGAAAATGTCCTCACCATGGTAACTTGCTCACCCTTTGTCCTCTGAGCACCACCAGCCATTCAGGACCTCAGAAAGCACCAAGAGGATTTGTACGATGTGTTAACATGTTCACAGCGAACAGTTGTTCTGTTCTCAGGTCAGGATAAGATTAATCTTAAAGCTTGGGTTACTCTGGGAGCTGCCGCCAAGACTTATTTAATGATTAAAGGTCACTATTATGCCACTCAGTTGCCCCTGTGACCTTAAAATTATCCAGTGATCCTTCTGCCTGCTGTCACCTGGATGTTAAGGAGAACAGTCAAGCTCCTTTCGAGTTTTTTGTTTGTTTGCTTGCTTTTGTTTTTTAATCTTTACACCTTGTGTTAGACCACCTGAGCTGCTATCACAGAATGCCAGAGACTAGGTATTCAAACTGATGTAAAGACACGGGGTCCTGTTCTCACAATCTTCATCAACCTTTATTACTTCTACAAAGGCTTTATCTCCCAATACAGCCCCCCTGTAAGGGCTTAGATCCTAGACTGTTGGAGACACACGTTTAGCCTGTAGAATAGATCACAAGATTTTGACAAGTATTGAGGTACCTTCTCTGTCATAGTCATCATAACCAGAGTGCTGCTCTCATTCTATAGGAAATACAGGCTGTGTGTGTACATAGGTGTGTGTGTATGCATAGGGTTGTGTGTTTATGTGTGTGTGAATGCATATGCACATGCACATTAAAGGGAAACTGAGCTGGGTGTGGTATCTCTCTGGAAGCACAGGCAGGAGGATTTTGAGAATAAGGCCTGCCTGACCTATGAAGGGAATTCAAGGCCAGAGGGTACCAAGAAAAGGGTTACAAGGTCAGGCTGGCAAACCACTGAGTTCACCGGAGTAACTTACAGGAACATGGTTGACTCCGGGGCAGCTCCACAGCTAGAAAGCTCTCTGAGCAACTTAGAAGTAGCTATACTAGTGGGGAATTTTCACGGACAATGTATGCCAACAGAGTCACTGAAGAGTCCCCTGGACACCTAGTACGTCACTAAACTACCAGCAATGGCTGGCTGTTCACATAACACTGGAGAAGAAAGGGAGGGGCCAGGCCTCCTGAGCCTCCTCAGGTCACCTTGAAACTCCATGACGGGAAGTGAGCAGACCCAGGCTCCTGGGGACTTTATGTTCATGATCACAGCCACTCTGATTCAAGATGGCATGGGTATCACATCCAGCCATTCCCCCAGAGAGAGTGGATACTCAACACTGAGCAACGTCTGTCTCAAAAATAAAATATGCCTGGAGATACAGGTCAACAGTAGAGTGCTTGCCTAGCATGGACGACCACCAAACAAGCAAATGGAAAATGGGAAGGAGGACTAAAATTAATTGGGGAGGCACAGGGGCATGGGCTTTTTCAGAATAGGGAAAGGCGTGGCTTTTCTAGAAGGAAGAAGAAAAACTAGAAACAAATGACCACAGACACCAAGAAGCGGGGGCTTGAGAGTTGAAGAGGTTGGAGAAACCAGAGAAACTGGCAAAAGGTGTGAGAGGGACCCTTGTTGAAAAGGATGCAGAGGCCAATGTCAGCTTTGTATCCTGTTGGAGAGCAATGGGAAGCCACTGTGTGTTCCTTAGGGCAGAGGGTCAACAAGAGTTAATACTATAGTTTGAGTACGTTACTGGAGGACAGACAGCATGCAGTCAAGGATAGCTATGAATACAGCCCGACACAGAATCACAGACGGACTTGAAACGTTATGAGAGTTTGGGGTATCTCCATTGTGTGGTCCCTGAGGTGAACTTTGTAGTGGACAGCTGTTGCAATGTCTGAAGGATAGACACACCTATCTGCCTGCTTTATAACTGACCGCCAGGACATGAGCAAGAGTAGGAAGGCTAAAGGAAAGGAGTCCTCTCTTTTCCACATGTCTAAGTGACCCAGAGAGAATGAGATGTCTGTCATAATAAAGCTGGGATTTAGCATTCCCCCTAAAAGTGGAGTCGCCAGGATTTCCTGATTAAAATTACCATGGGTTGGGCAAAGCCAGTCTGGGCTACATTATATCAAAACCCTGACCAATAAATTAAAAAATAATAATAATAATAATAATGTATTTAAGTATTCATAAGATGAGATAAATGTATAACATGCATATGATGTCAGATCAGAGTACATATGATGTCATACCTGGATGTCTCAGCCTCCCAAGTGCCGAGATTACAGGCATACACCACCTTGACTCATAATAATTCTTTCATGACGGCAGGAATAGGCACGGCAGACACATGTTATACAAGCAGAAACGGGGAAGCTGAAGAGCACGTGTGGAGTCGAGGTAATTTTAGACGCTTCGATGACTGTAGCTGTGTTCACTCGTAAACTTTTACAGTCATCGTTAAAAGCTCTTAGTACGGATCCTCTCGCATCCTGCCTCCGCTTCTCCTTCAGGTGTCAATGAAAGGTCTAAAAACGACAAAGTGCACGATGTCACCCACTTAAACCCGTAGTTACTACACCAGCCTTAGTGTGGAGCAGAAAACAAATGCGGGTGTCCATCTCTGCTATTTTTTTAAGTATTTTTTTTAAGAGGCTACGAATTTGAAAAGAGCAGGAAGAGATATACGGGAGTGTTCAGAGGGTGGAAAGGGGAAAGAGAAACGCTGTGGTTATATTACCCTCAAAAATGAAAAAGTACGTGTAAAATATTTACGTTGTAAAAGTAGTTATGCGTGTGCGCCCTGTGGGTTTACGTGCACTGGGGCGAAAGTGTGCTCAGTCAGAAAAGGGACTAGGATCTGCTGGAGTTGGTTAGGTAAGCCCTGATAAGGATGCCGAGAACTGAACCCCAGTCATCTGCAAGAGCAGTGAGCACCCTTGACCTCTGAGCCATTTGTTAACCCCTAGTTCACCACTTAGAATTAGGGGCTTGGGGAGGGCTCTTACTGAAAGATCACTAGGCTGGGGTGCCACAAGACAAAGTTGCATAAGGCTGCAATAGCAATGGACCATAGAACCCCAAGCAGCAGAGCCTGACGTACAGTTTCTGGACCTTTCTTGGCTTCAAGGAAAGGGTGGTTAGTATGTAACCCCACCAGAACTTTCCCCAAACTCAGTTTGGAAAGAACTGTGCCCTGCTGGGTTCCCCAGGGATGACACAGATAAGAGTTCCGTCCAAGGACATTGGCCTCCGGGAAGGGCTACAAGCTCTGGAGCTTCCTGGGCCAGAGTCCAGGCTTTTGGGGCCCAGAGAGGACTTGAGGCATGGTGGGGAAGGGGTGATAGCCAGAGGAGACATAACAAGCCTTGAGGGGCCAAGATTCCGGGCTTTCTGATTCAGAGATGGCAGGGGAGGGCACAAAGGCCCATAGTATTAGGAAGGCTTTGTACCAGCCTCACCTCTGAAAGTTGAGAGTTGGAGTCCCAGCACTTCGGGGGCAGGATGGGAAGGTTGGCATAGTCATGGGCTCTGTCTCCATTGCATCCACAGCCACAGCAAAGCCTAGAGACCACCCCACCTCACATATACCCCCATTGCAAACCTTCAAACCCTTGAGTATCCCTTTACTCTCCCACGCACCTCCACACATACACACCCTCATACCTCCTAGTACGGGACACAGCGTCTTCACACCACCTCATACCCGTGCGCCTCTGGTACTCACCGTGGCCTACCTGGTTGCACAGGCTGCCAGCAGGCTCTATGAAACCTCCACCCAAGGTTGCCAGAGCCTCCACCGGGATGCAGTCAGAATTCCAAGGACGAAGTCAATGTCTCTGGGAAGGAATTGGAGTCTGGACCACACTTGGGCTTCTGGCTCAGGGCAGAGGGCCTGCAAGTTTGTGGCTCTGTGTGACAGGTGTTCAGACGACCATGATGGATTTCTCCTGGTGGTTTTGCCTTCTGCCTTTTGCTTTATATTATTAGTTTTGTCTTTTCTTTAGCACTGGACTCTATAAAGGTTTGGGTCAAGAACTTGACTTTGGTTCATGAGATTGTGTGCCATGTTACGCAGTTCTTTCTGGTGTCAGGAGAAGGGGTTGGTACCAGGACTCTTCAGAAGTTTGGGATCTGCTGGGGATGTCGCTCAGTTGGTAGCATGCTGGCACAGCACACAGAACCATGCACATCTGTAATCCCTACAGCACCAATACTAGGGATAAAGACAGGAAGAAGAGAGGAACAAATACATCATCCATTACATAATGAGATTGAAGTCAACTTGGGATACATGAGACCCTATTTCAATATTTAAGAAGAGGAGAAAAAACAAGAAGAAGGAGGGGGAGAAGGAGAACAAGAAGTAGAAGTAGAAGGAGGAGGAAGAGGCAATGCCACAAAACTGAAGTGACATTTAAAGAAAATTATTTTTTTAACTTGTGGACATTTTTTATCTTGTGTGTGTTTAGACACAGGCTTGATAATGGGTGTGAAAAATAATCTCCAGTGTTAATCATCTCCTTCCACCTCATTGGAGACGATGTGTAGGCATGTTTTAGGGCTATTTTATTGCGTTTATATACCTCTACCTCCCTTCCAATCTTTATTCCGCCCTGATCCCTTCCAACTCCCCAACACTAGGTAGGAGAGAGAGAAGGTTAGAGGGAAAATGGGACTTAGACCTCTCTAGGCTACTTCCTGATGATTAGGGGCATTGGGTTACTTGGGACACATCCAATCTCCATCTCCAGAATATCTAGCAGTAGAGCAATCCAGCAAACACAGAAGCAGGGTAAACCAGTAGCAGCCGAGGGAGCAGCAGCCACCACACGCCCTCTCGAGACTCTCCCATTCATACATCTCCAGAGACCCCAGAATTAAACTATCCACAGCTGGCAAAACTCACACCCCTGCTAGTGCACTGGGCAAATCACAATCACCTGATGTGAAACAGCCTCTTATCCCACACCTGGGATTCAAACAAAAACACATTCACGTACCATAACTGGGTTTAAAAAAGAATTCTCACTACAATGATGTCTTTTGATCCTAATTGTAACTGCATAGGCCAGGCTGTCTCCACCCCCATCTCTTCTTAGGAGGAGCACTAGGATTGCACATGTGCACAACAGTATCCCACTTCACACATGGGCTCCAGGGAGTCACCCTCAGGTCCTGACATTTGTGCTGTAAACTCCTTACCTCCTGAACTATCTCTCCAGTCCTGAACACAGAAAATTTCAAACAAGCACAGTGTAGACTCTCTTGGTTTGAAATAGGTTTGTATTTCCATGTCAATGCATACATGCATTTAAAGAGAATTGTAAGTTGAGTGGTTTCATAAAAGGATGCAAAAGCTCGGCAGATGTGTCATTGTTAAAATCGGGAGAGTTGTCCCCTTGGTCAGATGCATTCGTATGGGTTGTGTCTTTGGGGGGCTGTTGGTGCTGGGTGGGACACCTGTCAGTTACCTTGAGGGTATTGAAATATCTCCTTTGGTATTCTCACCTAGCTTGGAACATAACACAGTATATATTTTTTTATAATTATTTAGGTCATATGTGATCCCTGCCTCTTCACAGGCCCCTACTTTGTCTAACAGGTAGGCATATTTGAGAGCAAGAAAAAAAATGGTAGAGCCTTCCCCATTAAAATGTTCACATCTTGGCAATTTAAAACTCAAAGTATTTTTTTTTACCACCTGTCAGACTCAGGGAGAAGCATAGAGATTAAAGAATAAAAGACTTCTAAAATGCTTCCTGAATCTAAAATTCCATAAATATGCTAAATAGTAACAATCCAGCCATTGTTAAATGCTAAATAGTAGCAATCTGCCCATTGTTAAATTTATGTGTCTCTTCTGCTGTGCACATGAGACGATTTAGATGCATGCTTCTTGTCAATCGAACAATGAATTTGGAGTAAAATAATGAGCTCCGTTCACATCTTCTCCCATAAGCCAGCAGGATTGGGAAGCCTGAAGTTAGCCTCCATGGAAAAGCCGGAAGGAGTACCATTTGCCTTATGGATGGAAATACAGATGGAAAACGGAACTGGGAAACAGGAGAAGCTACAATGTAGTCAGATCTAACTCATGTATGCCTGATATGCATGGACCTGAAATGTTACCTCCCTTCAGGGGTAAGCCAGCAGGGAAACTGTGCAGGTTTGTGGCCAGATATCCCAATAGCTCTCCCATTTAATCTGTGAAATACGCCTCTTGATATTTTAGGGCTAAAGTTCAATCTGTGGTTTTGCTGACAGGCAAGGAAGGAAATCTTCCTAGTAACTCTGATAAATTATTCATTCTTCCAGTGGACTTGGTTTTTAAGCATCCTTAATGCCAGCCATTATTTTAATATCCTGAAGATAATTGCCTTGTTCCCGGAGGTTTGAGTGACACATGTTAACATACCATTTCTCTCTTAGCTTGGTTTTAATAATGAGGTGTGTCGCTGTTCACTGGTGTGGCAGAGTAAAGCCTGTTTCTTGGGCGTTTGTGTTAGGTGTAAATACCGACATGACTCATCCTTTCTGATTTATGAACAACCCAGGATCCTTCGCCAGCAGCCTGGGCTGTGAGTGACACTGTGACATTGGGAATGTTTTCCCAGACACCATCCTCCTTGAACGGTCTTTGCATTTCATTTTCTCTGCTCAGGTTCCTCAGATCAATGGCTGCTAGCCCAGCACCCCAGGCCTTCCTCTCTGCCACCCTCCTTCTTTACCTGTGTCCCATGAACTATATGTCTGGGCTTTCCAGGAGGTTGGCATGGATAAGGCACTGATGACTCCGTATTTGTTGGGCTGTCATGTATCCGCACAGGACAGAGGTGCTTCACCTCACTGAACTCCAACAGCCTCGTGCAGTAGACACTGTTTCTGTCTCATCGAAAGAAAACCAAGGCTCAAGGAAAGCTTTAGTGCCAAGAATAGAACCAAGGCCATATAGTAATAGTGGTTCTCTGCATAAAGTCTCTGAAGTTACCATTCTAGACTAAAGCTTTGCTTTAAAGTTCTCCCATTCACTAACCGGTCACCGCATTAGCCATGGGCTCCCAAAATCTTCCATGGCTCTGGCTTCCTTCCTCTAGCTTTGGAATAAGCAATCTCTCAATGGAGGAAGGGAATGTTCCAGAATGTTGGCTTCCAAACACATAAGCTCGTCCTTCGTGGCGGTTTGAATGAGAATGGCTCCCGTAGGCTCCAGCTGGTGAAAAGATCTGTGAAGGATTAAGAGGTGGGACCTCGTTGAAGGAGGCGTGTCACCGGGGGTGGAGTCTGATGTTTCAAAAGCCCATGCCCCGCCCCCTTCTGTCCAGTGCTTGTGGTTCAAATGACGATCATATCCGTCTGGAACTGTGAGCGCCAATAAATATTCTCTTATAAGTTGTCTCTTCGCAAAGATAGAGATGTAACAACTAAGGTATCGTCCAGGATTCTTCTTCCACGGCATCTTTCTGCTGCTCTCTGACATCCCAGTCCTCTGACCCCCTCAAAGCAAAGGCAAGTTATGTTCTCTGTCGCTCAGTCAACATGCTGCTGTTGAAAGCCCTCCTCTTGGCCACTGGTCTCCATCGTGGCATAGGCTCCATAAATCC
The DNA here is from genome assembly GCF_021556685.1 of Rattus norvegicus. NCBI lineage: Eukaryota > Metazoa > Chordata > Mammalia > Rodentia > Muridae > Rattus > Rattus norvegicus. Next base: position 20,261,030 of record NC_141553.1, on the reverse strand, counting down.
GTATCCTCTTTTATCTGTTTCCATGATTGTATTTCCCGACCCAAGACAGTAACAAATGACACACAGTTACTGACTGGTGTTTCTTTGGATGAATTATCTCTTCTAAAGAACTTGGGTGAAGGGCAGATATATCATTCTTCCTTGGAATAACTCGATTGAAGCCCCATTAATCTCACACTCACTGGCCAGGATGAGCTTAAATTATGAATGAAAATCCAAGAGCAGTGATAAGAGAACACAGGACGGGCCTCAGACACTCGAAATGATACCGCTTTTACCTATAAGACGTGTCCAGGTCAGTTGACGGCATAGGTTGTATTGTTATATTGATAAGAAAAGATAGACTTCAGGTATCTTTGTGACATGTCAGGTGTGGTGACCCCACTTCATACCACGGAAGAACATGTTCCTGTTTGTGCAATGTTATCACCAGTTAATGAGGTGTCTGATTCTGATTCACGTAGATAACATTCTTCACTGTAAAAATCATAGGTCCTAAAAGTACAACCCAAGCCTCCTGACTTCTAGACCTCTATTCTTACTACACATAGGTTAGAATGCTCAGGGACCACCCAGTTACCAACAGAGCTACCAACCAGATGGTGCTCTCTTACAAAAAATAAAAACCTTAGGTTGTCCACATCAGTCCTGGGTTGTGGCACTAGAACATTCTGCAATTAAGGTCCATTTATAAATGTATTCTGTCCTCCATAAACCTCCTGTGTTAGGTTGAATATGTTTGGCCCAGGGAGCGGCACTATTAGGAGGCGTGGCCTTGTTGGAGTGGGAGCGGCACTATTAGGAGGCGTGGCCTTGTTGGAGTGGGAGCGGCACTATTAGGAGGCGTGGCCTTGTAGGAGTGGGAGTGACACTATTAGGAGGCGTGGCCTTGTTAGAGTGGTAGTGGCTGTGTAGGAGGAAGTGTGTCACTTTGGAGGTGGGCAATGAGACCCTTATCCTAAAAGAGTCTTCTCCTGGTTCCCTTTGGAACAAGATATAGAACTCTCAGCTCCTCCAGCTTCATGCCTGCCTGGATGCCGCCATGCTTCCCGCCTTGATGATAATGGACTGAACCTCAGAACCAGTAATTCAGCCCAAACTAATTGTTGGCCTTTAAAAGAGTCATGGTGTCTGCTCACAGCAATGGAAAACTCTAACTAAGACACCTTGGTGATATAATTACTTTCACTTAAAAAGAAACTAAAACAGACTGGCTTCTGCTTCACTGTGCAGCATGAGGATGATCTTGAACTTCTGGTCAGTCTGCTCTTACTTCCCTCATCCTGAAATTACCAATTAATCCCACAACACTTAGTTTTCCGTTATATTTGGGATGGACTGGATTTCCTTGTTGCTAAAGAAGCATTCTCTCAACTGAGGTATACTATATAACTCCAGCCTTTCAGTTGCTATTTTAATTATCAAGCAGCCTTTTTAATACCTATCCTAGCTTACCAACTCTTTTTTAATTAATTCAATTTAATTTATTTTATGTATATGAATGTTTTGTTTGCCTGTATGTATGCTCGCCACGTATGTGTCTGGTGCCCACACAGTTCCTAAGACAGAGTCAGCTCCTCTGGAACTGGTGTTACAAACAGTTGTGAGCCACCATGTGGGTGTTAGGAATTGAATCCCAGTCCACTGCAAGAGCAGCAAGTGCTCTTAGCCAATGTGCCATCTCCCCAGACCCCACTGAACAATCCTTAAATACCTGGGATCTCTAAACAGGATCCTTACATTGCTGAGCACTTTAACACAGCGTAATGGATTTAAGATATATTTCAAAGATTGATTAATCTTTTGAACTCCAAATGTTGGTAGTTCATGTTTAAGGACATACATGACAACTTTCCTCCTCTTAGAAAGCAGTTCTTTCTAGGGCAGTGGTCTCAACCTTCCTAATGTTGCAACCCTTGAATACAGTTCCTCATATGCTGACCCCCAATCATAAAAATATTTCCTTCTACTTCATAACTGTAATTTTGCTACTTTCGTGGAACATAAATATCTGATATGCAGGATATATGACTCATAAGATGAGAATTGCTGGTCTAGAGCATTACCTCCATAAGCAAACAACTCCTAAACTATACTAGTCTATACTGTACTGTACTGTACATATCATATGCTATACTATCTATACTATAGTGAACTTCGTAGTATTCTGGAAGGCTTCTGAAAATTCTAGATTGCTTAGATCCATGCAGCACTGATCTCCATGAAAAGATCTGGATTGCATTCAGATGGCTGCCTCTTTAGCAGACACCTTTAGTGACCTCACAGTCAAATGACTGAAGCTCACCCTAGCGTCCTATGATAAATTCAATATGCCTTTAATTTCTCCAGTTTCCTCCTGAGGATTATTTCATAAAGAAAAAAACATGAAAAGGAGTTCAATGCACTTGAATTTAGAAAACAGGAGAGATGATCAAATTGATTTTTTAGATGTAACAAGTTTGTTTCCTTATAGCACCAGCTAATTAAAGCTGTGTGTGTGTATACATGTGTGTCTATATATACATGTGTGTGCTTGTGTATATGTGTACATGTATGTACATGTGTATATGTGTATATATGTGTACCTGTATATGTGTGTACATATGTGTGTACATGTGTGTGTACATGTGTGCAATGGGTATTGTGTGGTTTGTGTGTGTACATGTTTACGTGGTATGTGTGGTGTGTGTACATGTGTATGTGGTATATGTGTGTATGTGTGTATACATGTCTGTGATGTGTATGTGTGGTGTATGTGTGGTGTGTGTGATGTGTGTGTACATACATGTCTATGTATGTGTCTGTGTGTGTATGTGTGTATGGTATGGTATGTACATGTGTATGCATGTGTGTGCATGTGTGTATATGTGTGTGTATGTGTGTGTATGTCTGTGTGTAAGTGTATGTAGGCACTTCATTGCACATACACATATCCTTGTGTGTTGCTTAGTTTTAGTTGTCAACTTGACACAAGTAGAGCCACCCAGGAAGAGTCTCCATGAGGAACTATCTAGATCAGATAGGCCTGCGAACGTGTATTTGAAGAATTATCTTAATTTTTAATTGATATTGGAAGAACCCAGCCCACTGAGGGTGGCACTATGGCTTACGCTGGTCCCAGGACTGTATTACAGTAAAAAGAAATTAATGGAGCATCAAGCAAGAATGCATTCATCCCTTCTTGTTCCTGACTGTGGATGTGACATGACAGCTGCTTGAATTCTTGCCTTAACTTCCCCGAAATGGCTGACTGTGATCTGAAATCATAAGCCAAATAAACCCTTTCCTCTTCCCTGTCGCTTTTTATAGTTATTTTGTCACAGCAACAGAAAGGAAAACTAGAACATGGAGTATGTAATCACAGCACAGCCACGGGGTAACAGACCTCAATGAACATTTACAATGTTTCTCTTCTACAGGAAGAAACACACACACACACACACACACACAGACAAACAAACCACCAATAGCGGGATGAGCTGAGCGTGAAGTTCACTGAGATAACCGTGAGTTCCATCCACCTCCAGATGCTTCTGTTCCATATAACAGCGAGATAAAATGAACATCGTCCAGGAAGCACACAAGGAAGACTGCAGATCCGGGAAAGGACAGCCAGTTAAAGAGAAATGACCAACGCACAGCAGTGGCACCGCAGCAAACGCTTCTGTCATCTTCTGTTTGCTAATTCCGTCAAGTCCTGCAAAGAGAATGTTTGCATTGATTGTCAACCATAGGCAGACTCCAGGGGCACTCAGTGCTTACTTCAGAAACAGGTAAGCACTCTTGGGACACTTCTGAAGACAATGTACACGGTCTGTGCTCCAATGTGGAACCATCACTGTTGAAGCTCTTGGGGACAGGGGTTCATCTGCCGAAGTGGGCAGCTGCATCAGAACCACAGTTTGCACACTTCGAATAGGTAGCCCACAGAGGGACCTAGAAAGGAATTTGCAAAGGGCCTACAGGAACAGGATTGAGCTGGGGAAATAGCTGAGACTTTGGGAGGGAAAACAAGCCCTCAGGCCTCCAGGGCAGTTTTATCTTCAGAATACGCAGAAATTATTGAGGGCATATTAAACAAACAAAGGCCAGATGGTTGATGGTGATATTTCCTTCAGAGTGTGCAAAAAAAAAAAAAAATATGGGCAGATGAAACAAACAGAGGCCTGAAGAGTTTAAGAGTACCCGGGTGGGAAACAGCATTTGATCTTGAAAGTGTCAGTGGGGAAGACAAGGTTGTAAGGGAAACTGAGGTGGGGGAATCCTAGCTTCAGTCACAAGTCCTGGCACCAGCACCTCAATTTATGGGCAAGGCGAACTTTGACCTATTGACTACCGTGTCCTGTGCAATGGACTGGGAACAATCATAACTCTGTGGAAGGGTTGTTACACAATCCCGATTCCTAATTAGTGACATGGTTTTGTTCTGACAGAAGCTTTGAACCATATTGTTCAGTTGTATGTTTAGTAAACCCAGTAGCTATCGCAACATGACATACATACATACACACACACACACATGCATGTATACATACTTCCACACACATACACACACAAAAACACACAAGCGTTCATGTGAGTAGCACATTGCACGACACTGCAAAAAATACTTAATTAATGATATACAAAGTTAACACTGCCTCAAGAACTATAAGGAGACAGGGTCTCTCCTAGCCACCTTCATGATGAACTTTCAAGGAATAAAGAGGAAGAAATAATGAAAACTGGACCTTGGGGTGCATGCTGTTCAACTGAGCAGAATCAGAAGCTGGGAGGAGGAGAGTTCAAGGTCAGTCCAGGCCACCTGAGATTCCCCTTCCCAAAAAAAAAATCAAAACACAAAATGGTCATTTCAAAAAAATGAGAATGGAAACAAGTTAGCAAAATAATGTTTGTACACCTAACTGAGACATTTAAAATAAGTATGTTCAAATTTTGGTCTTTCTCCTAAGAGACTATTACAACCAGCCCAACAATTTACTCTGATCCAAAAGCAAATACACTGTTTTGAAAAACTGATGTGTGTTACTTTTGATGACAGGTTGTTCCTCTAATTTGCTTTATTGTCTGATATCTAATTTAGTTGGATGCAATTATTGCTCTCCAAAGCCTTTAACCATTAAGGGAATGTTAGTTTATCAGAGAGGATTCTCAAAGCAAGCAAACTTCTGCAAAGAACCACTGTGTTGGCAATGATATCTTCAGAAACATTTGCTTAGACCCCAGTCCTGGGTGGCCTCCCCAAAGCCTCGTGATTCAGACCAGACATTGTGGATGCTGGGTTGCTTTCTGTTGCTGTGATAAATGCCATGACCAAAAGCTACTTAGAGGAGGAAAGAGTTTATCTCCCCTACAATTCCAGCTCACAAACCATCGTTAAATTAAGTCAGGACTTGAACTCAGGCAGGAACCTGAAGAGGAAACCACGGAGCAATGTGGTTTGCTGGCTCTTGCTCAGCTGCCTTTCTTTAAACAGTATGAGAAGCCTGGGGAGTGTGCCGCCCACAGTGGGCCCTCCCACATTAATGAAGACAATGCGGAGGTAATTCAGTTGAGGTTCCCTCTTACCAGATTACGTCCAGTTTACATCAAGACCACAATAAAACTGACACTTCTCCAAACCTCTCTTTCTCCTCTCTGTAAGAGAGAAAGAACACCTTTTCTGGCCTGCAAGGCTGTGCGAGATCTTCTGCCACGCGCTGAGAGAAGTACTGTGTACAGCTCTGTGACCTCTGCCACCGCTGTCTGGATGGTGTGAGACTTCCTCAGTATCGCCGTAAAGAAATTATTTTTATATATAACATTTACATATATATTTTTATATAGTGTAAATTTTAAAAATTAAATTAAAAGATTCCATTCCATTTGGGTAAATTAAATGTGTAGCAAAGATCGTATGTTTTAAGACCAAATCATTGATAAGGCATATGCCACTTACATCTTCCTATGAAAATAAATTTTTTCATGCAATATATTCTGATCACAGTTTCCTCTCACTCTTCCTTCTTACCTTCCCATCCCTCCAACTCTGATTTCTTTTTCTCTAAATAAAAATGTGAACAGGCAAATAAAAGCAAACAAACAACATAGACAGTCATACACATGTAGACACATAGATACACACAACCACACACATACACACACACCTTCACACACCTTCACACATACCTACACACACAGATACAAACACATAGATAATTAAAAGATTAATTACACACAGAGAAAGATATACACACACAGACATGATATTAACCCTCCATCTGATGTGTAGTTGGTAACAATCTTTCCCTATTCTGTAGGCTGCCCCTATTTTTTTTCCAAATTACAGTGTCCTTTGCCTTACAGAAGCTTTTCAGTTTCGAGAAGTCCCATTTATGTTGATCTTAATCCTGTGCTAATGGTATTCCTATTCAGCAAGCCTTTTCCTGTGCCAATGAGCTCGAGACTATTCCTCGCTTTTTCTCGTATCAGGTTCAGCACATCTGGTTTTATGTTGAAGTCTTTGAATCATTTTGGAGTGGAGTTTTATAAAAGATGATAAATATAGAACTATGTGCACTCTTCCTACGTGTAGACATCAGCACCATTTATTGGAGATTCTGTCTTTTTTTTTCCAGTGTGCATTCTGACTTCTTTGTCAAAAATCAGGTTCTGCAGCTATGTAGATTTTTGTCTGGGTCTTTCATTTTGTCATTGTTTGACGTATCAGTTTCTGTGATGATACCATGATGTCTTAGTCAGGGTTTCTATTCCTGTACAAACATCATGACCAAGAAGCAAGTTGGGGAGGAAAGGGTTTATTCAGCTTACACTTCCACATTGCTGTTCATCACCAAAGGAAGTCAGGACTGGAACTCAAGCAGGGCAGGAAGCAGGAGCTGATGCAGAGGCCATGGAGGGGTGCTACTTACTAGATTGCTTTCCCTGGCTTGCTCAGCTTGCTTTCTTATAGAACCCAAGACCACCAGCCCAGGGATGGCCCCACCCACAATGGGCTGGGCCCTCCCCCTTTGATCACTAATTGAGAAAATGCCTTACAGCTGAGTCTCGTGGAGGCATTTCCTTAACGGAGGCTCCTTTTTCTGTGATAATTCCAGCTTGTGTCAAGTTGACACACAAAACCAGGCAGTACACATGATGTCTTTATTTCTATAAGTGTAGTGTAACTTGAGACTGGAGATAAGAACATGTTCAGAAGTTTTTATTATTATTATTCGGGAATGATTTAGCTCTCCCATTTATGTATATGTGTCCGTGTTGCTGTTTGTTCATTTGTTTGTTTAAGAAGCTTAAAATCGTCCTTTCGATTTCTGTGAAGAATCGTGTTGGAATTTTGATGGCAATTGTGTTGAGTCTCTAGATTGCATTTTCCTGGGTGTCCGTTTTCACTATATTAACCTTCCTGGTCCATGAGCATAGAAGACCTTCTCAACTTTCTTTTTTTTTTTTTTTTTTTTGGTTCTTTTTTCCGGAGCTGGGGACCGAACCCAGGGCCTTGCGCTTCCTAGGCAAGCGCTCTACCACTGAGCTAAATCCCCAACCCCCTTCTCAACTTTTGATATTGTCTTCCACTTCTTTCTTCAACGTCTTAAAATTTTTTTTATTATAAAAGTCTTTCATTTTCTCAGTTAGAGTTACCCCAAGATACACTTTTGAGGTTGTGATAGGTATTGTTTTTTCTTGATTTCAGATTGTTTGTCAACTGTACATCAGAGGACTACTGACTTCTGTGTGGTAATTTTGTGTCTTTCTACTTTGCTGAAAGTGTTTATCAGCTGTAGAAGTTTCTGGTGGAATTCTTAAGCATCTTTTATGGACAAAATCCTTTCCGGCTTGTATTCCCTTGGTCTCTTTAGGTAGTCTTATTCTAGCTAAGGCTTCAAGTATTATGTTGAACAACATAATATATAAGTATAAGTGAACAACATTGTTATATTCCTGACTTTAGTGGAACTGCTTTGAGTGTCTCTCCATTTAGGTTGATGTTGGATGTGGGCTCGCTATAAATCACCTTTATCACGTTCAGGTATATCCCCTTATATAAGGGTATAACCCTTCTATCCCCAGTTTCTCCAGGATTTTAAATGTGAAAAGATGCTAGATTTTGTTAAAGGCTTTTTCTATATCTAATGAGATGGTCATGCGTTTGTATGTTTTTGTTTTTCTGTCTGTTTTGTGGTGGATTACACTTTATGGTTACAATTTATGAATGTTGAACTATCCATGCATCTCTAGGATGAAGCCTACTTGATCATTGTCGTAGTCAGGGCTTATAGTCCTGCACAAAACGTCATGACCATAAAGCAAATTGGGGAAGAAAGGGTTTATTCAGCTTACACTTCCACATTGCTGTTCATTACCATAGAAAGTCAGGACAGGAACTCACACAGGGCAGGAACTTGGAGACAGAAGCTGATGCAGAGGCCATGGAGGGTGCTGCTTACTGGATTACTTCCCCTGGCTTGCTCAGCTTGCTTTCTTGTAGAACCCAAGACCACCAGCCCAGGGATGGCACCACCCACAATGGACTGGGCCCTCCCACCCTTGATCACTAATTGAGAAAATGTCTTCCAGCTGGATCTCACGGAGGCATTTCCTCAAGAGAGGCTCCTTTCTCTGTGACAACTCCAGCTGTATCAAGTTGACACACAAAACCAGCCAGTACAGTCATTGTGGGTAATTTTTTTTATGTGTTCTTGGATTCAGTTTGCAGCAATTTTACTGAAAAGTTATGTATCTGTGGAAAGTTGGTCTGTAATTGGCTCTCTATGTGGTTTAAGCGTCAGGATAATTGTAGCCTCATATAAAGAATTAGGTAATGTTCTTTCTGTTTCTATTTTATGGAATAATTTGAGGGATGTTGGCATAGTACTTTTTTGAAGGTCTGGTAGAATTCTGTGCCAAATCCCTTTGACCCTGGGCATTTAATTACTACTTTTATTTCACTAGAGGGTATGGCGCTGTTTAACTTGCTTATATGATCTTGACTTGACTTTGATTGGGAATAGATTAAGAAATGTGTCCATTTCTTTTAGGTTTTCTAACTAGTTTGAGTACAGATTTTTAAAGCATCTCCTTATGATTTTCTGGATTTTCTTAGTGTCTGTTGTGATGTACCCTTTTTTGTCTCTCCTTTTATTAATTTGAATCTTCCTTGTGTATTTTTGTGACTTTGGCTAAGGGTTTATCAACCTTATGATTTTTCTCAAAGAAGTAACTCTGTTTCGTTGATTCTCTGTATTCTTATTTGTTGGTTTGTTTCTATTTTTATTCATTTTAGCTCTAAGTCTGGTTATTTCTTTCTATCTACTCCTTTTGGGTATAATTTCTTCTTTTTGTTCTAGAGCTTTTAGGTGTGCCATTAAACTACTAATATGAGATCTCTCTAATTTTTTTATATCAGCACTTAGTACTATGAATTTGCCTCTTAGAAGCTCCTTGTGTCCCATAAGTTTAGGTATGCTGTCTTTCGTTTTTCATTCAATTCTGAAAAACTTTGAAGTTCTTTCTTACTATATCTGTCTTGACCCATTTTTCATTTATAAACTTTCTATTGTTTCTGCTGTTGTCAATATACAGCGTAAAAGAAGGGTGGCCATACAGAATGGGGGAATTATTTCCACTTTCTTGTATCTGTTGAAAATTGCTTTGTGTCCAAGTATGTGGTCAATTTTAGAGAAAGTTTCATGAAGTGCTAAGAAGAAAGTAAATCCCTTTGTGTTTGGGTAAAATGTTCTCTAAATGTATATTAGGTCTATTTAATCTATAGCATTATTTGATTTCAGCATTCCTCTGTTTAGCTTTTGTCTGGATGGCCTGTCTGTAGGTGAGAGCTGGGTGTTCAAGTCTCCCGCTATCACTTGAGTGGAAGTCAATATGTAATTTTTAGTTGTAGCACTGTTTCTTTTATTAATTTGGGCATCCTTGTGTTTGGTGCATATCTGTTTAGAGTTGCAATATCCTCTTGGTAGATTTTTTTTTCTTAATGAATATGTAGTGACCTTCTCTATCTCTTGGAAGTAGTTTAGTTTAATTTCTATTTTGCCAAATATTAAAATGGCTGTATCTGCTTCTTTATTGGGTTGACTCGCTTGGGATATCTTATCCCATCCTTTTACCCTGATGGTGGTATCTGCTCTTGATAATAAGCTGTACTGTGGGGCGGCTGGCTGTGAAAGGTACCCTGATTCCCGGTCGAGATAGGTCAAATCCCCGGAGACCCTAAAAGGGACGGCGAGCACATTCCCAATCTCCCAGGAGATCGAGGCCTCACTAGCTGAAGTCCCTCACAGAGCCCTGTACAGAGGTCTGAGACAGACTAATCATGTAGGGCAATGCCCCAAGCCCCTCCTCCACAGGTGAGGATGTGACCACAGGTTACATAGGCTCAAGACAGATCAGTCCTAGAGACAGGACCACGCCCCCAAATATGTAGATGAGATCTTCCCAAGCTCTCAGGCCAAACCAATAGGAAATACCTGCTGTCAGACACTGACCCATCCAAAAACTGTATTTAAGAATCGTGTTCAGAAGGATTAAAGGTGTTCCATCGTCTGAGAGCTTCTGTCCTAAGAGCTGTAACACTGAAGCTTGAGGAAGAGATCCGCTCTGCTGAAATCGCCACCAGAAGCTCTCCTGCACCCCTAGCTGACTAGTCAGCCTCCCGCTGGCTCAGCTTGGCCTGAGCAACCAAGGCGGCAGTGGCAAAAAGGAGAAGGAAAAGCAGCGGAGGCGGCAAAAGCTATTCCCCCTCCCTGCCTGAGTTCTTTCCTCCCCCAGGTCAGAGATCCCCATGGAAAAGCCCCAGGCACCAGAGCTCCACAGGGGGGTGGGTCTTTTCCCTCTCTTTTGATTTGCTAGTCCAGTCCGAGATTATTTGCTCCTTACGTTTATCTGCGTGGTTAACCTCTTCAGGTTGAAGTTTTCCTTCTCTCATCTTCGGTAGAACTAGATGTATAGCTAGATACTGATTAAATTTGGTTTTATCATGGAATATTTTTCCTTCTCTGTCTATTGTGAGTGATAGTTTTATAGGGTATTGAAGTAGAACTTTCTGGTTGTGTCGCGTGATCCAGACTCACATAAAGTTTTTGCTGAAGCAAGATCCATGAGAGGGTACGTGATATTTGAGAAAGTATAAGCAAGACCCGACGGACAGCGATGGGGCACTTACATAGCTAGCCTTGCAACACTTCATTGGTCTCAAGTCTTCACTTCATTGAGAGAGGCAGAGCAAAGAACTTCTCCTGGCATCCCATTTGGTGCTGGTCAGTCCTGCTGACTCCTGCCAATTCCAAGGAGGCCTGGCAGTTTCTGCTGGATCGTGCCACTGCTGCTGATTTATGTTTGGTATCCTGACACTACTGAACTGGACTGCTGGTATTCTGACAAAAGAGATTAGAATTGCCCCCGAAGAACTACTTCTAAACAGCTCTGCCTCCCCTTGTCCTACTTACTATCCTTTCTCCCCTACCTTTGGACAGTAGGCTAGAAAGGGGGGTCAAAGTAGGTTTTAAAAACAATCCTAAGCCTAGAGGCCATAGTCATCCCTGCTGGCATCTGTGAGGAGATTGAGAAGCTTCATGTTATAGCAGGCCTGTTCTTCCTCAAGGTCTTTGAATTATCTTCTTCATCTCACAGAATATTTTTCCCTAGATTATGAATAAACTTATTAGAATCCCACCTCCTCAGAGAACTCTTTACTGACTAATTGTCATTCGTTTTGTCATTTGTTTTTCTGTTTTTGTTTGTTGTTGTTACTGCGGTTAGCCTACGATGCACAAGACTCTAGAGACCTCAGCACATAATTGTCAGATCTAGTCTGCCATTTTGTTTCGTTATTCTAAGTTGACCAATGATTGATTTCTACCCTCCTTCCTACTAGACCAGAAGTTCCCTGAAGCCAGAATTCATGCCCGTCACAGTCTCTGTGTCTCCCCCGCATCTCTTACCGTATCAGATACCTAACACCTGCCCGGCAAACATAGTGTCAGTTAATTGAATGTGGAAAGCCAAGATCAGAAGGTCTTATGGGGGGAGTTGAGGATTTAGCTCAGTGGTAGAGTGCTTGCCTAGCAAGCGGAAGGCCCTGGGTTCGGTCCTCAGCTCTGGGGGAAAAAAAAAAAAAGGTCTTATGGGGCTAATGTACTGCAGAGCAATTTTTAAATTTGGAGGGTCAGAATTATGTTAAAATTTTTGAAAGATTTTTGTTTTGAAAGTTAAAGGACACAATTTTTATCATAAAAATCTTAAAGGCTCCACAGAGCTTCAGTTAACAATTGGATATTAAGAACATCTAATTGTACTTAAGAATGAAATATCACAAAAATTAATTACTATTAAGTACCAGTATTTTAATGTTGATGAGCTGATGGTAACCAATTATTCGTTGCCTTTGGAAATTTTCGCAACTCTCCATAGGGAGAAAGGAGCTATCTGTAAATGTTATATATTTTATTTATATTCAGGAAACGATTTAAGGCTTACAGAGAAAGAGTAATAAAAACACATGCTGCAGTGTAATATAAAATATATTCCAAATAGGTAGAAAAAAATGAGTCTAAGGGAAAAAAAAATCAGGGCTAAGAACACAAGATGGGGCCAGGGGAGAGATTCATATTCAAAATTTATGACAAGAAATTCAACACCTTTGCTGGAAAATGGCACCAAATTTTCTTCTCAGGTTTTCAGCCGCCAACGTAGAGGAGGAAAAAGAAGTCGGCTATGCCTTATGCAGAGGGTCATATTTTATATATGCGTCTGCATGAATACATGTATGTGTAATTTAATAGAAAGTACTTAAAGAAAGAGGCTTGTTTGCCAGGCTAAAAAGCAGGCTAAAAGATATTTCCAACTTATTTGAACATAGCTTCTGCTCCTGGGCCTAAAACAAGATATAAATGCAAATGACCAGGATTTATAGTTCCTGACTTATTGTAATTTTATCAGCAGTAGATATTTGGAAAGTCTTACTAGTATAGTCAGAGACCAGGGTGTTCCCCAACAGCCTTATCTTTTAGGATTTTTGTTTGATGTGTATGTGCACACATGTGCACATAGGTGTGTCTGTGTGTATGTGTGTGTGTATTTATGTATACACAAGAGAGGGCACACACAAGTTGCAACACACGTGTGTCTGAGGTCTCACTGGTTGTGGTGGTGTCTCACCACCTTGTGGGACTTGGGGATCCAACTCAGGACGCTAGGCCTCCTTGCAAGCACCTGCACACACAAAGCCACAGTTCTACGTTGTCTTGTATGCAGGCAAACTCTGACGGAAAGGCTTTGAGAGCTTCTGCTGCTAGGAAGCTGACTCTCATGAGAGTCTCGGGACCTCATCAGAGCCTCCTCAAGCTTCTCTTAAGAGTGCAAATAGTCACTACCTTCCCCCTGATAGGAGTTGGTGACTTTGAGGGTGGGGCGCTGAATGGATCACACCAACAGGTTTGATTCTTTCTTGAGTGTAATGTGTTTCTCACTGGCCCCTTTGTCCTAAATCCAGATGTCTTAAGTTAGGGTTTCCATTGCTCTGAAGAGACATCATGACCAAGGCAACTCTTATGAAAGAAAACATTTCATTGCGGCTGGCTTACAGGTTCAGAGGTCCAGTCCATTATCATCAAGGTGGGAGCATGGCAGCGTGCAGGCAGACAAGGAGCTGGAGAAGAAACCAAAGGCAACCAGGAGAGAGTATCTGTTTTGCACTGAGCCAAACTTGAGCACCAGGACCCTCAAATCCAACCTACACAGTGACACACTTCCTCCAACAAGGCCACACCTATTCCAACAAGGCCACAACTCCTCACAGTGCCCATTGTCATGGGCCAAGTATATTCAAACCAGTGTACCAGATTAGACTGTATTCCTTGTTTCGGTGTGGTTTTAAAGCCCCCATAACCCCAAAAGTGCATCATGACCCGAATTTGATCTCCTTTGCCCAATGTGTGTTTCCTTAATTGGGGGCACAGAAGGTATGCATTTCAGCTGGAACTAAGCAAAAGTAACTCGTGCAACATTACAGTTTCGCCTGGTTATTGAGATCCCTAGTCAGTTGCTAGAATTCTGGCGCCATATGGAAGTGGGAAGCAGGTCACCCTATTACATTTGGAAGCAAGGACGGTGGAAGCGAATATATAAAAAGGCATCCCGAGAAGGGTATTCACAATCCAGAGACGGTTACATGTTTTGAAATCTCTCCCTTCCTTCATTGCCCCAGCACCTCTCGGGTCTGAGTCCTCTCTTTCCACCCTGCAGTGTCCTCCACCCCACCCCACCCCCAGAGTTGAGGACCGAACCCAGAGCCCTGTGACTCCACAGTAAGCGAGGACAAATATTGTCAGTCTAGGGCTGGAGAGCACGACGCTCTGAACCAGCTCTTCTCGCGGAACAAAACTGAGTGGTAGAGAAAAGTCTGTTTTAAAAAACCCCTCTCCACCGCTCTTATCCACCTGCTACTGAGCCTACATGACAGGACATCCCCCTTGCCTTGATTGCTTAGACCCACCCAAAGTTCTTAGTGGCTTTGCATGATCTCAGCGTCCCGCCATTTTTGGCTAGCTTAAGCTTGAGACTGTGCGCGCATCTTTCTCACCGAACCTGTCTGTGTTTGGCTCCGTAAAACATGTGTGTTGGCCTGACAGACACTGTTGGGAGGCAATGAATCACCTCCAATGTTCCCTGCTGTCACTTAGCCTGCAGACTAGTGGGGGAGAATTTTTTTTTAAAAAATGACACAAGTTAACATGAAGCTGAAATTATTTCAAGTGTTTCTGGGGCGGGGACAGTGAGAGAGGGAGAGGCAGCACAGTTGATAGAGTGCTTGCCCAGCATGCAGGAGACCCCAGTTCGGTTCCCGGTAAACTAGACGTGGCAGTGGACGCCTGCAATCCCAGCACTGTGGACTTGGAAGCACGAGTGTCAGAAGTTCAAGGCCAGCCTGGGATATATAATATGTTGTCATGACTAAAGATAGGAAAAGAAAACAAGTGCTGTGGGAAGGATAAGAAGTCCAGGAACACGAGCATCTCCATACCTAGAGGGTAGATGGAGGGCCTGGTGCATGGAGCTTTATAAGAAAATCCTCCGGATGAAGAGAGCATGCGCAATGGAGGAAAAGAGAGCATGCGCAATGGAGGAAAAGAGAGGAAGGGCGGACCTGCCTGATTCAGGATGTACTGACTGAGGAGTGGGGTTTGGGGTGGAGGGCATTGCAGTGGAAACCTCTCTGGCGATATGCAGTAATCTGCAATGATGACAGGACGAGTGAGAAGGTTGGGGCTTTTTGTTCTTGCTTCTGCTTGGTGGGAAAATTGTACTGCGTTACTTACCTTTGTATTCCAAAACAGTATTTCTGGCTACAGCCTGGAGGATGAGTTAACAAGGAGCAAAAGTTATATAACGCAGTTGAATATTTCCAATGGAGAGATAAGGATAACTGTGCTTGGGGAGGGGGTGCGGGACGAGGTGATGTGAGTTACTAAGTAAACAGACTCAAGGCGGTTGGGAAGGTAGTGCGTGGGCCATGTACCACGCAGCAGTCACGTGGAGCCAATGAGGAAGTCTCAGAAGGCAGAGATAGGCTCTGAATTCGAGGCTGGGGATGTTGATGACGTCACAGGTCACCTGGAGCAGACACAGGATTGTATTACGGGTGTGGAGTTTGTTCAAGATGACAGGATTTGGGGACATGATGATATCACAAGACATCACACTAAGACACTGATTGTATTATGGTCATGTAATGGGTGTGGAGTTTGCCAAGGAGGAGGAGGGGTTAGATATAAACTTCTGAGTCATCTTCCCACTCGAGAGTCAGATGGATCGGGATGGATATGGTTAGAGACAGAGACTATAAAGTGAGTCAACAAGAACCCTGGGACAAAAGTCTTCAGGAAGTCAGACCCACGGTGGCCCTGCACTGGAGGGAGACCCGACGGAGGAGGAAGAAAAGAACAAAACGGAAGGAGCTCTTTCCCATTCTGAGAAGTGGGAGAAGTCAACTTCTTCAAAGACAGAGGATGGGTACACTGGGGTTTGTCAAGTATGGTGACTCACACCCAGTACTTGTGACACAGTACCAAGAGGATTACAAATTCTCGGATAGATCCAGTTTTTAAAAAATAAAAATAAAAATACGGGGAGTAGACCAGGAGGGGAATAAAATCTGGAGTATAAAGTTAATTAATTAATTGTTTTAATTTAAAACAATAAAAAAAATAAATAAATAGAAAGAAATAACTCTGTATATGTAGACACTTTGGGATTATTATTTATTTATTTATTTATTTATCTTTTCTCTTGAGCAAGAGAGGAAAGGATTGATCAGTAGAAAATTATTTTCAAAATACTAATAAGTAATTGCAAAGTAATACATGCCAAAAACTTTATCTGTAATTCATTCTGCCTGGGGTTCTTTTTCTTTTATTCGTGTTCTTACCTGATCGATTTTACATGTGTCTTTAAACTGTACCCAGGAAGAAAGCACAGTATGAGCGTGTGATATGTCGGTGACCACGAGGAAAGGAGAGAAAATGGGTGGCGTGTGGGCACGGGACAGTAACACGGTGCGGGGTCTGAACTGGAGAGAGAGTGTGATCCTTTAGTCCGGGCACCTCGGCCCAGCCCCGCCGGTTTCTGCTATCAGTGACCTATTTGTGCCTAGTGTAAACAAGCGGAGAAGTGTCCACAAAGCACTGTTGACACCGCCCCTGCTGGTTGGCATTGCTGCGTGTGGGCAGGAACCCACAGGCTGGAGAGTGGAAGCACTTGTGCTCAGAGACCTCTTGGAGCGAGCCACAGCCTGTTTCCCTCCCCACCCCTGATGTCACTTGGCCTTTTGATCCCTCCCAGAGAGAATTTGCAGTGAAGGTCACTGTCTCAGCACCTTGACCATGTTAAACTGTTAAACTGAAGCCAGACAATGGGAGGTGAGAAAATGAAGGTGAGCCCTGTGATTATCTCTGTTTGGGATGAGAAGGGAAAGTGGTGGTGGGGTGGGTAGGAGGGAGGGAAGGGAGCCTGAAAGGTCTGCTGCGTTGGTTTGGTCAATGAACAGCGTGCTGTCTTACTCTTGCCAGTCCTTAGGGCCAAGAACCAGGAAGAGATCTTTCAGTTCCTTGTGGGAGTTCTATCATAAGCATCTTGGTCCATAAGATACATTTACAAGATAATCTCGAATGTACTTTGCGATCTGATTTTCCGAGCTGGGCACTTTTCCTCATACGTACGCTTTTAACTTGACTTCTATGTAAAGGTCAAAATCAGTTTGTATTTATAACAGAGGGAAATAAGATAATATCCATCCCCCCCCCCCAAAAAGTATCTTTTATTTTGTTTGGTTGTATTTTTTTTAAATTCTCATTCTTTTTCTCTAACAAACTTGGACAGTCTTACAGTTACTAAACATATGTTCTAAAGCATCCTGACCCATGTCTTCAGTCTGCAATGATGCTTTTAAATATCCTGGAATTGGGGTTGGGGATTTAGCTCAGTGGTAGAGCACTTGCCTAGCAAGCGGAAGGCCCTGGGTTCTGTCCCCAGCTCCGGAAAAAAAAAAAAAAAAAAAAGAAAGAAAGAAAGAAAGAAAGAAAGAAAGAAAGAAAAAAAGAAAAGAAAAGAAAAAAAATCCTGGAATTGCTATATAGTGCCCACCATGCTTAAGGAGACTGTGACCCACATGAAGGTTGGATATGTGAATCCGGAGGGTGTCCCCAGGTGGCATATAAACTTCCTGAGAGCAAAGACTTTGCTGGGTTAGAACCATCCCAAGCAAAACCGGGGACCCTTGAATGTTAAATAGGGAACCAAGCCTTTATCTACAGAGCAGCCATCTCCAGTTTTGACTCATGGGAAGTGAGGAGGTACCAGCCTGGAATAAAGAGTTAAAAAAAAAACAAGTAGAGCGCTTACCTAGGAAGCGCAAGGCCCCGGGTTCGGTCCCCAGCTCCGAAAAAAAGAACCAAAAAAAAAAAAAAAAAAAAAAAAAAAAAAAAAAAAAAAAAAAACAAAAAAAAAAACAAAAACAAAAACAAAAAACAAAAAACCACAGCCTTTTTGAGCTGGAGAGAGTGATAATTCCACTGATTTAGGTGCGGACAGACAAGTAAACTCAGGAGAGGGTGAAGATGAGGATCTGGCCTCAGTAAAGATATCAATGATTCTTGATTTGAATAAAATGGCTGCCAGGTGGATAGCCTCTCTACAGCCCCTGCTGCTGTCGGGAAGGGAAATAGGAAGAAGCCAGATGATGAGAGTTAGGTGAGTTTTCTGATAGACAGGCCGTGGAGGTTCCACAGAAGCCAGGAGAACCCAACATATGGGGTTGGGGAACAGATCTTCCCTGGGCTGTACAGCTGTAGGAACTCTCTCAGAGCACCCCCGATTCATCTTTCCAGTTCAATGCTCTGTTTATTAATGAGCAGTGACTGACCTAGAGTCCCCAACAGACTCTCCTCAGTGCTGAGACAGGGATTTCATAAAGGGAGTAGTCTTTGTGGGGCTGAGGACAGAGTGCAGTTGGTAAGTGTTTGGGCAAAGAATGAATGCTCATGAAAAGCTAGCTGTGTTGCCATGTGCTTGTCACCCAACATTAAAGACGTAGAGACAAGAAAATCCCTAGGGCTCACCTTCTGGCCAGCCAGCCAAGCTTGGTGAGCTCCAGGTCAGAGAGAGACCATGTCTCAAAGAAACAAGATGGATGACCCCTGAGAAACCACAGCCAAAGTCATCCTTTGGCCTCCGTGTCTCTCTCTCTCTCTCTCTCTCTCTCTCTCTCTCTCTCTCTCTCTCTCACACACACACACACACACACACACACACACACACACACACAGTTGAAAGACACGAATGATTTGCTAATTGAATATTTCTAAGTATATTTGTGATGCTGCCAAGCCAGGCGTCAAGTTCATCTTTAGGAATAACACTCTTTTCATAGAAATAATCACCAACTCCATAGAAAAGTGCTATTTTGTGTTTCAATTTCCATATAGCCATTCCTGTGTATAAATAGTCCATTTTATCTCAACGTTTTTGTGCGGTTGCACATGAAAAGTCTCTAGGAATGGATTTCATGCCAGAAGGATGAAATAGTTGCTTTCTCTAGAGTGTGATAAGGTAACATGGTTTCTTCTGAGGATATTAAAAATTTATGGCCTTTTTTTTCCCAAAGTACTAAGAAATTCAAATACAAATTCTTCTTTGACTGGGTTGACCAGTGTGTGTGTGTGTGTGTGTGTGTGTGTGTGTGTGTGTGTGTGTGATGTTGTATGCATGTGTATGAGCACGTGTGTATATATATGCATGTATGTGTGTATAGACTTGAGTGTGTGC
Source organism: Rattus norvegicus (assembly GCF_021556685.1). NCBI lineage: Eukaryota > Metazoa > Chordata > Mammalia > Rodentia > Muridae > Rattus > Rattus norvegicus. Next base: position 20,241,701 of record NC_141553.1, on the reverse strand, counting down.
ATGTGTATGCCTGTGTATGCACGTGTGTACATGTGTGTGAACATGTGTACATTGCATGTGTGCAAATGTATATGTGTCTGCACTTGAGCATGTCTGTGCATACATCTGTGTATACGTGTACATGTGCTTATATGCCTGTATGCACATGTATGTGAGCATGAATGTATGTGTGTGCATGTGTGTCATATACTTGAGTGTGTGCATGCGCATTCTTTTTTATTCTCAATGTTGTTTTCTGATTTTTATTCAGATCTTAATTGATTCAATTTTTGGAAACCACATCAAATCCTTAAGGTAAAATGTGTCAGGATACAAACATACTAAGTACCTTGTTTTTATTGGGTTTTTGGTTTTGGTTTTTGGTTTTTGGTTTGTTTTTTCTTTAAAAAGCTGAGATCAGTTGAGTCTAATAGTTTAATTTATCCTTGTTTATCCCAGCACTACACACACATAAGAGAGAGAGAGAGAGAGAGAGAGAGAGAGAGAGAGAGAGAATGAAAAGTAAAAAGAAATGTCTAACTTGACAATACTCTGAGACAAGTATGTCCAGAAGATTCCATTCTTCCAAATAGATAATGTTATAACCAGAGAAAAGAGAGTGACAACCCAAAGCCACCTGATTGGCTGCAGTTGGCGCTTGCCTTACATGATCATATTTTGTCTGTTTGGCAGGAGGGCCGATGGCCGTAACCAGCTAGACCTGCAAAAGGTACTGTTAGGTATGCGTGTAGTCTGTTTGTGCATCAGCTTACTGTACAGGTGTGACAGGGCCTGCATCTAGCCATCGATGAAAATTAGAAGGTCAGTTTAGTTCAATCTTAGCTGAGTGCAACACCTGTTGTTTTAATAGGATTATCTCTCCACTCCTTACCTCACTGGATCATCAGAACAATCCTACCAAGTAGCTAAGATCATGGGAACAGGGATCATACTCAGTTGGCACAGACTGGCCTAGCATGCACAAAGCCCTGAGTCCCACCCCCAGAACTGTATAAAACCAGGCATGTTACTGATGCTTGCCTGTAGTCCTAGCACTGGGGATATAGATGCATGGGAGCTGATATTCAAGGTCATCCTTAGCTATGTAACAAGTGTTGAGGCAAGCCCAGGTTACATGATTTAAAGAAAAATAATTGAGGGCAGCCCAGACTACATGATTAATAATAGTAGTAATAATAATAATAATAATAATAATAATAATAATAATAAACCCTCGAGGAAGGTTCACTCTGGCATCCTGCTTCCAAAGGTGGACCCTTTCCCTAGGTCCAGCTTTCAGCCCCTTTTGTTCTAATTTTTTGGGAGATTTCCAAATGATATGTCCTAGCTAAGCATTTCTTGTCCTGATGAAGAATAATCACTGCTATATGGAACAAATACTTTTTGGCAACTTCTCTTCACTATGTGTCTCATGCTTCCAACTCCTTCCTAGGTTTTACAACAAAGAGGCATCTAGAAGCATACACTTCACCAGGCTATCTTCAGTAATGAAAATGGAATTGAAGCTTATTTTTCCCGTTTGCATGGTAAGTACTAATTTGTGTGACCAAATTAGCGTTGCACTCCAAAGTGTGTGTGTGTATTTATATATATATATTTTTTTTTAAATGTAGAAATGTTGCTTTGCGTAAAGATGGCACACTGTATGAATAACAACAAGACTCATCTTAAGGGTTTTTGCATTTTCACAAAAAAAAAGGAAATAAGAACACTCCATTTTTAAACATTACATCATGGGTTTTATAAATTGTAGTTGAACATGTTTCCTCTGATCTAGAATTTGAGTCATCTTGACCTACATAGGAGTTGGAATCATGAAAATAACATGAGTCTTCCCTGCATATTTTATATACAAGTAGAGTTTTGTGCACAAAACTGACATGTGGTCCCTGAAACATCATGGCCGCATACAAGAAAGATTTAGAAATGGACAGATTGCTGTTCAGTAGCGCTCCTGTTCTTCCCAGATGTCCCACGTGGAGTATCTACACCCCTCTTGGCCCCAGCACTGGTCTGCTTTCAACTCAGAAATTCATGATCACTCTGCAAGTGGCTAGGCCAAAGGTCAGCGTGAACAGGAGAAATCAGCTTTTGGAGAAAAAGGACAATGTTGATGGATTTTTTTTCTTCTTCTTCCCAGACTGACTCTGCCTTGCCTACCCACAAACTCCTGTGTTAATTTCAGTCCACAATGTGTTTTATTTTTATTTCTATATTTAATGTTCCGATGCATATTTTACAGAAATGCCTTCTGTGTGTAGCTATGAATAGTGTAAGCATTTCAGTTATTCCAGGCTTGGGGAAGAGCACGTACCTGAATGTATGTGAGGGCTGAGTTACAGATAACTCTTAGACAAATGTGGCTTTTATTACCACTAACTACACAGAGTAACTTCAACAAAACATTACAAAGTAGAAGTCCTTAAGGGAACCCTTAATAATAAGCCATGTGACTACTCTGGTATTAGCATATAGATTGGATGTATGGAAGAGCTTGGAAAGGGCCAAGGTTCCCTGAAAAATGGTTTATTCTGTGTCTAAAAATTGTACATAAGGCTGAAATGGCACGTTTAAAGCACCATATCTTATCTGCCCATAAATACAGCACTTGCAAAGCAAAAGTAAACATAAGCTAAGCCTGTGAACAAATTATTGAAAGGTTTTAAGTGTGCTGGGACCATAGTCACTATATGTCACCACGTGTGCATACATAACTTAAAGCGTAGGTAGGCAGTTGTTTGCCCCTACATCTCTGACTAGGGGGAGGGGAACTTGCGCTAATGAGTCAGGATCCTGTTTACACTATTAATCCCCTAAGCAATTGCTCATTTAAAGACATTCCGTTTTTGGGGTTTCCATTCATTAAATCCATTTGCAGCGTATGCAGACTTTCAATTTTCCAGCCATTTTTCATAAGCCAAATTCAAATAGACCCGTGTCATAATGCCTCTCATTAAGGCGCTGGCCTTTGCTTTTAAAAGGCGTCTCAGAACAGCTATGTACATAAAAGTTGCTAACTCAAATGCCCCTGTATTTTAGAAAAGTCAACCTATTAAACGTTACTATGTGAAACGTTCTCTCTGTGATGGAAAGTATACGCATGCTGAACACGTGTCTAATTCCTAATGTTTCAATAAGTTCCATTTATTCTGGGTGTTTCTTTCCCCTGCTTTGACTATGCAATTCTATTTTTAACTGCCACTATGCCTTCAGGATTTTAGGTAAGCTCTCAGGGTACAAAAGAGTTTGATGAATTCTTTGCAAATCTCACACGTGCTTAAAATGTATTTCAATCATCTCCAACCTCCCCTCCCCACAACAGCCCACTCCGCCCCTGCCCCCCGTTCCCAACTTCATGTACTTATTTTTAATTCTGTAGACTCATATGTAGAGGAAAGAGACAGGAGAGAGGTAGGGAGGGATGCAGAGGTTTAGCAAATGGGGACTTTAGATTTAAAATAATAATATTATTATTATTAATAAGGAAGCCCACAACACTAGAATGGATATATTTAGACCCTTACCTCAACCTCAACCTTCTTTAAAAATAAAATAACCCACTGAGTACGACTTGTACTGCCCATATACTCCTGGGCATGGAGCCATCTCCATGGTTGACCTACTTGGGGCCACACCCTTAAAGAAAACTGACTCTCCCTCCCCCTAGAAGCCATGAACTCTCTCAGCCAGAGGTGGGGAAGCCCTTGTGAGCCTTCCCAGCCCCTTGCTGACTGGTTTGATGGTGGGCAGGTAGTCACAGCTGCTGTGAACTCATGGATTGCAGCTATCCTGTTGTAACAGAACCTCAGACTGTAGCACAACTGACGCCATGATGGAAGTCCCATTCGGGCCGTAGAACTCAGTGAGTAGACAGCACCATCTGCCAAAAGGACAACAAAGGCCTAATCCATCAAAGTCCATAATTCTGAAGAAGTCTCTAAATGTACTAACCTTGCCTTTTGGTTTCCACCCCTTGTTAACCAAAATATGTCAACCCAGAACGTGATTTTGTGCTTAAAAGCTCGCCCTGGGAAAGGATCAGTGCCTCACCAAGCATAGTCTCCCAGCTAACACTTTCTATTGTCTTAAACTCATGTCGTAGCCGTCTCCTCTGGTGACTGCCCCACAGCACTAGCATGTCCAGAAGACCTGTCTCTTCTCTGTTCCTCCCTACCCTCCGACTCTTACAACCTTCCCACCCCACCTTCCTTCACGATTCATAAAAGGTGCATTTAGCAGACCAATCTTATCTACCTGGTTTAGAGACATAAAAATGTGGAGCCAAATTCTTCTAATTCTAGTGCTGAAAGGTGAGCTCTAATAGTTGGGGGCATTTTAAAGGGTAGAGTTTCCAGAGAGCTCCTGAATATTTGACTGAGAAATTGAGAGATAGGTCCCATAATCAGTTTACACTACAGAAATGGTTCTGTCCACCCTCACATGGAATCTTGAAAGACATACTTAAGGGACGAGAGTAGAATTGCTTAAGCAGGGGAAATAGCACGTGGGATTGAGGCAGGGTCTGCAAGGTGCCCAGGAGCAGCACTCGGAGTGTGAGAGGCTAGAAATGAACACTAAGAGGAAAACAGCTTTGAATGCCCTGGGAAACAATGCCTAACAAGGCTATCTCTAGGCAGCTATCAGATACCTGTCTAGTTCAGTGTGTGCCTAGGCTTGCTACAAGGTACCTAGATGTAGTCCTCTTTGCGAGGAAGACATACAAAGCAGAATCCGGACGTATTTGGGTTCAAACTCCAACCTAGGAATATATGCAAATCAAAAGGGATATATAAGTCACCCTTATTTTTTTTTTCCTGTTGCTATAAAACTACATCCTGTGAAAAACAGGTTAAGGGAGGGAGGCTTTAATTTGACTGACAGTTCAAGGTACAGCCCATGCTGGTGGTCTACTAAGGAGAGTGGGAGCTTGAAGCGGCTGGCCACAGGGCATCACAAGCAGGAAACAGCTGGGAAGGATACAATCTAGTACTCAGTACGCACTCTCTCTACATTACACAGACCAAGGTTCCTGCTCTGTTCACAACAACTATAGGTCTTCCCCACATCAATTCATGGAATCTAGATAGTCTCCAACAGGCATGCCTACAGGCACCCACACCCCCAGCTCGTTTTAGGTCCTGTCAAGTTGACAATTAACGCTAGCCATCCCGCAACCCAAATGGGAAAATAAAGAAGAGAGAGGTGGAAAGAAATGGTACCCTAAAATGAAGACAAGTGTTACAGTAGCTTCACTCTGGTTGGTCCTGAAGGACAGGCATCAATAGTTACCCTCTTAACACAGGATTACACTGAAGGTCTGAAAAAGGAAAGAAAGTTGAATATCCTGGAAAACTCATGCGTTATAAAGGAAAATAGGTTTTGTTCAATTAACTTCCCTTCTTTTAAGCAATATCCTATGTGAAACTTAATAGCAATGGTTTCCTAAAAAGATACAAGTTCCTCTCTTGCTGGAATCACCCGAAAGAAGCATTTTCTCTCACTTAGAGAGAGCACTTGTGTTACCATTTGTATAAATTTTTAATACTGAATAAAATATTAGTGTTTAGCTTAATATTGATTCTAAGCATAATATCCCTCCATAATGGCACACTAATTGGTTAGAATTAAATCAGACAGATTCAAGAACCCTGAGACTGTACCCAGTAACACTTGTAATTTTTTTTCATTAGTTTCCAGAATTCCAATTAAAATGGAATTAATCTGCTGAATAAAAGATCACGGGACAGTACAAGCTCAGTGTGGTGTGTCTGTGTCATGTAAGGCCACTTCTTGCCACTCCTCCATCTTCACTTTAGAGTACAGGAGGAGGAGGGGAGAGGGGAAGGGGAAAGGAGCAATGAAATTAATATGTGAATTTCATGCACAGAGTAAGAAACCCTGAAAACAGAGGAAGTCAAATACATCAAGCAATCCATACGCATCGAGATGGAACCCCTGCGCAGAGGCAGAATACATACATGGAAGGAGTTTCCTGGATTAAGGTGGCCTATTGAATTGGGGTTATCTACAAGCAGTGAGGCAGTGTGCATGCACTGAGGTGGTCTACTGTATTGAGGCAGTCTATATGCACAAATGCAATATGCATGCATTAAGGAGATCTAATGTGTTGAAGCAACCCTCATGCACTGTGGTGGTCTGCATTGAAATCATCCCCGGGCCTTAAGTTGGTCTACGGTCATTGAGTTCTCTAGCTTACCATCACGCTATCTTAGACATCTTCCTTAGACTTCCCAGAGCCACAGTGATCCCTTCAGTGATGTTAGGCCACTAGCAGTACTTCCCAAAGACCTTGAGGAAGCAAACCAGTTCTCAGTGAGTGGGTGTCTTTGGTCCCAAGTAATAATTCATAAGGACTAGAATTTGGGCTGTGACTATATATACAACTGGTAGCTAGTGAGTGCAAGCCTCGGGTGCTGCTAATATCCTTAGACAGTCTTAGCTGGGGTTTTACTGCTGTGAGCAGACACCATGACTCTTATAAGGACAACATTTCATTGGGGCTGGCTAACAGGTTCAAATGTTCAGTCCATTGTCATCAAGGCACGAGTATGGCAGTATCCAGGCAGGCATGGTGCAGGAAGAGCTGAGAGTTCTACATCTTCATCTGAAGGCTGCTAGGTGAAGAGTGGCTTCCAGGCAGCTTGGACAAGGGTCTTAAAGCCCATGCCCACAGAGACACATTTCCTCCAACAAGGCCACACCTCCAAATAGTGCCAGTTCCTGGGCCAAGCATATACAAATCATGACAGACCTGCAGGACAGGTCCCCACAATGAATTCTCCTCAGCACAAGAGGTCAAGAAAACAAGGCTGAGAAAGGCTTAATTAAAGGCATGGATGGAATGAGCATGGTGCCTGACATGATTACTCCTCATAAAAAATACCGGGCCAGGCTGATGCTCTTGTTACTATGATGGAGTTGAGAAGGAAGAGAATCATACACGTGGTGTTAGCCCTGAACACTGCAAACGAGGTAGTCAGCCCTCTCAGGGACATTGTGTTAACCAGCCAAGCATCTGCTTGGGGTGACCTGTTTTTAGATGCTGACCTACTTAATGCTTAACCATTCTAGAAGGTCTAAGGATAGGTAGTATCAAAGTTCACCATCTGTCATGTGATGTCTGTGTACTCAGAAGTCAGGAAGAAATAAGACAGAGCACTCCTTCGTGGTACATTTTAACTTCTGCTACTACTTGGTGGTCAGGCCTTTGTTTTAGGAAACAGACTTGGGTCTGGACAAATGAAGTTCAGAAGTTACTTTCTGCCTATGTAAGATCTCATTAGCTAGTTACATGAGACATGGCTGTGACAATCTCAAAACGAGTTGAATAAAACACACACACACACACACACACACACACACACACACACATGATTGACTTAAACTAAGCTATTTTAAGTAGAGAAGATTCTTAACATAGGAATTTATTTTAAGTAGAGAAGATTCTTAACATAAGAATTCAGGGTCAAAATACCTGAGAGTTTCCATTTCAAGGTTGGGACCATGTAAGCTCTAGGACTCTGAATAATTTACATAACTTTTCTGAGCTGTTTTCTTGCCTATTTAACAAGAATATCATTACCTCACAGGAGTGTTGGGAAAATTAAATGAGACATAAAGCATTTGGCAGATGGTAAGCAGTTAATAAAAGATAATGGTCTTTGATTCCATTTTTTTTTCTTTGACTCGAAACTAATTCTGGGTGTCTCGAATTAATATGGTGGCTGTGATGACCTTCAGTTGTCATTGTAAAGCACTTTCTGTGATGTTTAGAGAGACTTCTTTATGAAAATAAGCTCAAACAACATCCCTTCTACTCAGTATTTAGTCCCAGCACTTGGGAGACAAAGGCAGGCTGATCTCCATGAGTTCAAGACCAGCAGGGTCTACATAGTGAGTTCCAGGACAGCCAGAGCTACATAGTGAGACCCTGTCTTGAAAACAAACAAAAATCTTTGACTCATTTCATTTAGGTTAACTTCAAAAGGAAATGCCAGTCACACCAGCACACATCCAAATGCTATAACTTCAGGGGCTAAGAAGGAGAAGTTTGAAATCAGTCTAGGAATTTAGGGAGACATTGCCTGTCTCTAATTTTTTTTAAAGGGAGGAGATGAGAAGAGGAGGAAGAAAACAGATATTAAACATCTAATTTCCCAGTGAGAATTTTTCTAAGAAAATAAAGGTGAATTTCTAAAATGAAAGAAAAATAGTGTGCCTCTCTTTATGGCATATCTAATAAAGCTAATAATCCCCTTCTTAATTAGCCAAGTAATTATAACTCAACAGAAAATTTCCCAGATGAACATAGTAACCTACTTCAGAGAGGGAAGTGGCCACTCTTACCTAGAATGACACTTTCTCAGCCCCAATTTAACCTGAAAATCCTCAGGAGAGGTAAGGCGCAAACTATGCATAATCTAATCGGTCCAAGGACCCGGTATGGGCTAAATTCATTTGTCACTCATGCATTCAATTCCTCATTCCCTTTTTTCCTTGGAGGATAGTCACTCCTTTCGTGTTCCTGATGCCAAAGGGCTTTAAGTTTGAAAATAAAGACAAGTCTAAGCCAAACTCTGTCTCTCTTCACCTGGAAACAAGGTTCCTTCTTGTGTCCTGCATTTCCAGCTCCCCCCCACACACACACAAAAAAACAAAGGCACTCATTTCTACCACATCTTACACAAGATTTAGGAAAGGAATTTATCTACTCTGGCAATAGGTACTTGAAATCCCCAAGCATGAATGCTGTTTTTATTTCTATTTCTTTGGGATCTTGTTTCTTTTTCTTTTAAGGCAGTCTCTTGTAGCCTAGGCTGCCCTCAAAATCATTGTGTAGTTGCAATTTTCCTTCCTCTACCTTCCCATTGTGCCACCACACACAGTTTTGTGCAGCGCTGATAACTGAACCCAAGGCTTACAGAACACTACACAACCATTCTCCCAACAGAGCCACCTCTCCAGCCCAAGAGAATTTTGTTTGGTTGGTTGGTTGGTTGATTTGGTTTGGTTTTTTGTTTTGCTTTGTTTTTGCTTTTAGAGCACATGTTTTATCTTTCATTAAAGATGTGCTCAGCCTTAATAGTTGGCACTGTGGCAAGGCTTTTAAGTTAAGTTACTGGATCCTCACAGGGTGGCAAGCTCTACGCCCTCTTTTTCATTGCAATATTTGGATGCATTTGCACCGCATTTTCTTTCTTTCTTTCTTTCTTTCTTTCTTTCTTTTTTTTTTTTTTTTTTTTGCATTGCATTGCATTGCAAACTCTTATTTGTCATCCACGTCTGGATCAGATCTATTCAATGTGGGCAAACATAGTTATTGGTGTTGATCCATTTAAGGAAATGTGTTTGTCCCCCCATCTTTCTCATGCCAATAACGGGTGCTTATCATCTTGCTCTTTACTCTAGATCTTCCCACAGTGTTGAGTCGTTCAGAGTCAAGGGCTCTGGCCTCACAGACCTCTCTTCCTTCTCTCTCCTCCCCAATTCCAGTCCAATCCAGACACTCAGGGTCCTTTGACTTCCACTTGCCTCCAGACCTTTCCACACTCATTGACTCTTCTACAGTATGACTTGATCTCACAGCCTTGTCACTTGCTGTCCTCAGCTTCTAGTGTCTGTTCAAACATTGTCTTCCCAATACGACCTTTGTTGTCTGCTTCCCTCACACCCACCTCCTCTCCCATGGCCTATGTCTCCCTCAGATAAATTTTATACTTAACTCCCTTTTCCTTGAAGACAGTGTTCGCTGTTGGGTTCACCTGCTGGTTTCCCAAGCCTCTGCACTCATGAACAGTTATTCGTTACATTGGCCTATACCCCTATGAACCCCTTTTCTCTACCCTCAAAGCTTTATTTTGCCTTCTATTCATTTTTTGGTCCCGGTATTCTACCTTTATCAGAGTTCCCTTATGCTAAGACCCAAGTTGCCTAAGTAACTCTAAGCAGAAAGAGTCATGTAAGAGGTGGTACAAAACCTGGTCTCAAACTGTACTGCAGAGCCATAGTGACAGGCAGTAGGGCGCTATCGTGAAAACAGACACGTTATCGGTCCACCGGGAAAATTTTGCTCCCTGTTAGATTTAGGAAATAGATGGCATTTCATTCTGCCTGCTTTTGCCCCTACTGAGTTTAACAGGACACGTCTGCATTGCAGCCATTCCCCTCTCCCTAGTATTTTTGCTATCAGACAAGAATATGGTTAGCACCTAAATGGTAACTCATCTAGTACAAACTAGGTTCCCGATGAGAACATTCTTGGGTGAATCAAGATAGGAGCGGAGGATTGGAAACTCAAGCTTACTGATAGCTAATGAAAAAAAAAAACCATGAAGATAAGTTTCCTTTGAAGCTGAGAACATTTTCCCCCACACATAAAACAAATATTGGGCACTTAATCCTGATCCAAGAAAAAAAATCTAAATCTACCTTCTCACAACTGGAAATACAGTTCATGACCAAGGATCGTTCACTGTTTGTTCTTAATGATGTCATGTGATACACTGGGAAGATTAGCAGCGTCTGAGACATCTCTGGCTAGCCGTGTCTCATGCCTTGATAGAAGAGGGAGGATCTCTGTATCTATGTCCTCCTCCATGTTCTATCATTCCGTGTTCTACCATTTGGCAAAGGGACCTTGAAAATGTTAAGTATGTGCTGGGTGGATCCCAGGATTGCTAAATAATAAGCCTCCGTTCAGAAGAGAAGTCTTCAGGTCTGTGCTGCTCAGGTCTCCCTTGTGCCCTCGAGTGGTGTTTCTAGGCGGAAGGGAAAAGGTGTGTGGATTTATCTCGAAAACCTGAAGCATTTTGAGTTCCAAAGCTATAGGACCTGGATTCACCTCCACCCCCAACCCATCCCACCCCACCCTACCCCAACCGAACACCACCATTCACTATCCCCCCACCCCCGCCCCCGTTGCTGACCCTGCCTGGAGGGTTTGCACTGAGGGTCTGTTTAATGTCAATATGCAGAGAGCACCAGAGACCAGCACCTTCAATTTTCATATCAGCTCCACCTCCATCTGCAACATACAATAGAGCAAAACCCAGACTGTGACAATGTATCTTCTACCTAATTAAAGGAGACCTGGACGCCTAGTCTCTTCGCAACACTGTGCCCGCATTAGTGAGAGATCTTACGCCCTTTGAAAAAAAGCCGCTTGGAAATGTCCATAGGGATATGAACAGCTAAGAACTTCGTCTCAAAAAACGGAGGAGCGAGCCAGGAAAATGTTTTAACCTAGCCAATAGCTCCGGCGAAGCTCTGAAGGATTCTGAGGACACCATTAAAAATCAAATAAAAAGCCCCGACTTGGATTTGTGCATGCTTCAATAGGCAAAAAAGTTATATTTAATGCAGAGGGTGTTGAATCTGAATTAGTACAAATATTATTAATTTAATGTTCATACTGCATTTTATGGTTTATAAACTGGTTTGCCATAATTTTATACATTTCCCTCACAGTGGCACTATAAAATATATCAGCGTTTTGTTTTTTCCGCTTGATGGATGAGGCGAGCCTTAATAAGTGATTCATTTCTTTCCTGTGCATATTGGTTAACTGGTAAATGATTAATTTATGCCTACATGAACTTCATCACTCAGAGTATTTATTTAAGTGTGAGTTGGTATTTATTTTGCCTGCAAAGCATTACAGTATCCAATTATATATGCATGTTTTAAAGGCAGTAAAGCAGCCACCAAAGGCTAATGCAACATTAAGTCAGATTCTAAATCCATAGTAAATTCCAAGTTAAGGTATTTAAATCAGCCACCCCCCTTCCTCCCTGCTCATGCGGGTGACAAATGGCTCCTCTGGAAAATGGCAAAGGGGCACCTGGGCAGTCACCAAGGAAAGAGGAATTGAGATCTTTCAGAGTTCAGAATATTAACTAAAGAAAGACCCCAAACACTGACCCATTGCTTTCAATGAAGACAGAAAAATAATGAAGTTCGTTCTCGTACATCTATCTGCCTGTGGAACTGTTTTGTGACCGCCTATGAGCTCTTGATCTGTCTCCCTTCTGTCTTTCCTTAGTGGTTTTTGTCAGCTGTGTGGCTGTTTCTTTCCCTATCCTCGTGCTGAAATCCTCCAGACAAAAGCATCTTAAGGAGGAAGGGCTTGTTTGGGCTCACAGTTCAAAATCCCACCACGCTGGGCAGTCAGGTCTGCCTGGTGCGTGAAGCGGCCAGTCACACTTCATCCACCATCAGGAAGGAGAGTGGGATGATGAATGCGTGCTGCTCCTGCCTTCTCAGTTCACGCTCTCTGTGCTAGGCAAGGAATGGTGCCATCCCTGACGGGGGTCTTCCCATAATAACACAGGGATCACCCACAGGCATCCCAGAGGATGATTCTAGAATGATCACTGGATTCTAGAGTCTAGATTCTTTTGCGCTGACGGTTAATGACGTCACAGCCTGCTCGTGTAGAGAAGCCCGGGTAAAATGGCATTCGAGGACGTGCTGGCGTCCTCTTTAAAAGACCTACAAGTTCTTTTGTTTCATCCTCAGCATCATCCAGGGCTGTGAGTTAAAATCTTTCCCAGTGTAGAAGGTGCCTAGACTCTTAGATTCCCAAAATGCTTCCTCCCTCAGCTCTGATTCAGCTGCGGGTACCGCATCCCGCATCCCGCATCCCGCATCCCGCATCCCGCATCCCGCATCCCGCATCCCGCATCCCGCATCCCGCATCCCGCATCCCGCATCCCGCATCCCGCATCCCGCATCCCGCATCCCGCATCCCGCATCCCGCTGCTTTTGATGCCCCCTATCCAGACGTTTCCACCATGATGTTCCTATCACGATTCCCTCTCTATCATGATGCTCTGGAAATGATGTCACTACCATGATGGCCCCTACCATGTTGCCCCTACCTGGATACCTCTGTCATGACTTTTCCATCCTGCTCCAACTTCAGTCCAACAATTTAGAATGGAGAAACAGCAGAAAATTAATTTTATTGAGTCAACTAGAAGTATGCTGTCTTTAAGTGATGGTGTAATTCTCCTTAATCTCTAGACCTCGGGACTCTTTGAGACAATAAAACTAAGACTTTTTTTTTTTAAATCATTGCAAAGACTCCCTGTCCTGATGTCACCTGCAAAAAAAAAAAAAATTCTCAAAATGTCTAAATATTGACAGGCTGCGACTTGTCAAAGGAAGCTGATGGGAAACACATTGTGTGGGCAGAATGCTTCAACTCTTCCAAGACACAGGAATTCTCTCTCGAGTTTAAAAATGTACTTTTGGAATCATTAAGTACTTCAAATCCAGGAAGTGTTCTGAGGCAATTTTAATGAAAATAGTTTTCCTTTTTGAAAACGTCTCTGTACATATGGAAATATGAAATCCACCGTCTCGCGTGCGCCAACGGGATGGCCTGTTACCACATGTTTAAGCTTTGCTATGGAGACTTTCAATCACAGCGTAGACAAAAGTTTTAATGAATTTTTAAACAAGAGACATTAATAGAAAGAAATGTCACTGAAAGCTTCTCTGTGGGCTTTTGCTTAAGGATTAAATATAGCAACAAGAGAGGCCCAGAGCCCAGCTACCTAACTCAGAATTAGCCAACCCGGTTCCCTGAATTATTTTTGTATAATAATGACTACACACATACAACTATATGTATGGAAAGAGAAAATATAGATACTCCAGCCATCTTACTCGCTGTCATAAAAGCAGAAAAAGATGGTGCGTGCAATAAAAATAAATGTTCCAAATATAAAAGTATAGAAATCCCATGTTTTCGAAAGGCCTTTCATCTGGTTTAGATGGCTGATGAGACACTCCTGGCTGTCCGGATACTACCCACGATCTCCCAGCATTCCTTGTGAACCACAAGCCGAGAATTGTTGACAGTTCTTGCTATCCTCCTGTAAGTTGATTTGACATGTATTACAGCTTCCAAATTGGACATGTTATTTTCCCCTTGGGAAGTCCGTGTCCTTACCTAGCCTTACAAGCGTTGTGAGTTTATACCTGCTTTCTAGTACACAGTGAGCAGAGAGGGTGGAGAACCAGAGGAGATTTTTTTTCTGTGTGTTTCTTTTCCATCATCCTGTCTAACATGAGACACAAGTGGACGTTGTCCCTCTTTCTCAGGCGCTGTGCCTGGTCCCCAGGTTCTCCGTTTTGTAGTACAAGAACCTGTCAATTATGGCCTTTTCTGGTTAAGTGCCTTCTCTGGATATAATTCAGCTAGGCTTTGTCAAAAGGAAATATTTCAAAAACTTTCTTCTAATTTATCTATTTTTAAGTTTCCATAAAAGTATGTGCTATATTTGGATCACGTTGGCTCTCGTCTTTTTCCTTATCTTATCGGGCCTCTTTGTTTCCTAGCTACCTTTGTCTCTAGATCCTGTGAAATATGCACACGGGATTTTAAGTGTCTATGTAAATTCTGAGAACCGCCAATGAGAGAATACTGTGACTCGTGTCTTTCTGAAACCCACTCAACTCACCGAATATTCTTATGCAGAAGTGGTGAAAACTAATGGCAGTCCCAAGTGAAAAACCCGTACTCTCTTTGAGGGCGAGCTAAGATCCAATCGAGTTACCATGATTTATGGGATGCGCACACGGAGAATGTACTGACCCTCATTTGGTGGCCAGGTATCGAGTGGACAGGTATCAGGCACAACCAATCCTGGAATTTCCCTTTGAGTTTAACATGTCCGTGTTTATCAAGGTGTAACTTAAAAATTCTCGAGACTGTTCCTACACATCCGAAGTTGCTTTATTCCTTAGCAGAAGGCAGAGATTCAAAAGGGATAGGTAAGGATTGTATCCTAATGTAGAGAGAAGACCAAGAGAGGGCAATGTCCGGTGATGAGGAAGGATGGAGAATAGGCAAAAAAGACACCGTGGGATGTGAAAGAGTTAGAGAGTCCAGGCCAGGGAGGGCTGCTCGGGTGTGTGGGAGGGGCAGGGAAAGGGGAGGAGTCAGGAGTATTAGAGCTTCTAGAGACGAAGAAGCACAGAACACAATCGGTTCAAACATGTTGTAATTATACCTAATATGTTCTATGCTGATTTGAAAAATAAGAATATTTTAGGAAATCTATTGTATCTTTATGGCTGTTAAAAGAATAAAACTCCAACCTAATACAGGAGTTTTACTAATCCTTCCCTGTGGGGAAGGGCGGGCAGAGAAATGGAAGGAGGGAGGGGAGAGAGAGGAGGGAGGGAGAAAGAGAAATCTTTTAACCTCTCATGCCTCTAAACACTGGCTCTCTCTGATAGGTTATTTCTCCGTCAGTGAAATGAGCCAGTTCAAGACAGATTAGATTATATTAAAGGCAGGTTTATTGGGAAGCTGCTCTCTGGGGAGTTCATTGGTCCAAGGATTGAGGCCAGGGGTGTCGTCATGGGGAGAGAGGGGGAAGGGTAAGAAAAAGAAAGAAAGGGGTTCATGCAGAGAGAGACATAATGACAAGAGAACGGAGGGAAGAAGGGAGGAAGATATGAAGGGAGGGGAAGAGAAGGGGAGCGGGGAGGAGAGAGAGGGAGAGAGCAAAATGTCTGTTATAAGAGAGGAGCCTCTGCGGGAAGGGCAGCCCAGCCCCAGGGCTGGAAAGTTCAAGGTTGGGGGCGGGACATGCCAGACAGGGACTGAGGGATGCTGGGAGAACCTGGAGGCCTGGTAGGCTTTGATACGTAAAATATGCACCTCAGTCCCTTGTCCAGGGGTTGAAACCAGTTTCCACTTTCCGTCTTATCCTAGGGCTCTGAACTCAGACTCACTGGTAACCAACACACTGATTATAGTTCTCCTTCTCACTTGATTACAACCCTTGCTGAGTGGGAAAACACAGCCACAGTCAATGTAACTCATTAGCTTGGTACAGCTTCACTGCAAGCAACGTGCTGGCCTTACACTGTGGAGATAAATGTGTCGTTACCAGCAAGATCATTTTCAGATGACACACCTCTTAGACCCCGTCAGACGGAGAAGGAAGTCCTGTTTCTGGAGCAGGAGACCAGAGAGACGCGTCTCATTATTTTTTGCTTGTAAAATTTAATCGTCCCCATCCAAGTTATCACCACACCTTCCACCCAACAGAAAAGAGAAGGACGTTTGTAAATAATTCCCAACCAGTCCAGTACTGTCCTTCCAGAAACAGGGTCACCCAACCACTGACAAGGCAAGTTTAACTCCTCAGGCCTTGTCAACTAAACTTAATCTTTACTTAGAATCTACTCTAAGCAACACAGTCCGTACCCAGAAGAACTAAATTGGGAAGGAATACTTTGTCTAATAGAGAGTAAATCTCTCTCCTAGGGACTGCTAATAGTAATAATAATAATAATAATAATGATAATAATAATTCAACTCTCACGCCCAGAAGAATTAGTGTTCTATGAATGACCCTATATTTTCTTTAGACATATAGAGAAACTCTATCTATATCCATATCCATATCCATATCCATATCTAGGAACTGATTACATTGTTCAGTTAGTTGAATGTTTGCATATCATGTGTGAAGACTTGGGTTTGATGGTCAGCACCATATAAACTGGATGATTTTGGCTCTTGCCTTTAATCCTAACACTTGGGATGCAGAAACAAGAGGACATCTGGGGACCGTGAACTGTAAGCTAGTAAGCATGTCTTCAAAGTGTGGAGGGCCCCTGGGATGAAGATGTATCGGGTAAAGCTTTAACCTCTGAGGAGTTGAGGCAAAACAGTTTAGCAGAAGGTTCAAGGATGATCTTATTAAATCAAACAAAAGTGGCCAGACATTCAAGGTCTCAGCCTGGCCTACATGAGACCTTATATAATAAATAAGTAAGTAGATAGATAGATAGATAGATAGATAGATAGATAGATAGATAGATAGATAGATAGATAATACATACATACACAGATAGATACATACATACATACATACAAACATAGATTGATAGATAGATAGGCAACCATATAAACCACTGAATAGTCCTTATTTTGGAAATGAAGGAGGAACCATGGTTATTTTACCAGTTTGTCCTTATCTTCTGTATCGACTCTCAGCTCCTTACGTGTATAATTAATTATGAGCCCAAGTTCTGTTGTTACCTTTGTTAATTGAATGATCGTTCTACTGGCTTCTGGGTTTATGTGCATTGCCAGTAACTAATTCGGCAGAGGATTTAGGCCTGCCTAATTGGAACTGATGACAGGGAACTGAGGGCACCCGGATGGGAGGCTCCAGGAGCACCTCGGTGAAGCATTGTGGGTTCTGGTTGTGCACACAAGACACTGGGGGTGTTGGATTTCGTGTCATGACTGAAGAGCATTCTGGACACGGCATCTCCATTTCAAGAACAGGTATTAAATGGACTGTGTTTGGCCACTTGTTTGATTTAATAAGATCATCCTTGAACCTTCTGGTAAATTGTTTTACCTAAACTAGTCCAAAAGTTAAAGAAAATATACTCAGAGGTTAAAGCTTTACCCGATACATCCTTACCACAGGGGCCCTCCTTGCTTTGAACACATGCTTACTAACTTCCACCTCCCGGTCCCCAAATGTCCCATGGCTGTTTCTCTACAAGTCACACAACACTAACTTATCCTGCTTCTCATCCTTATTGTGCTTGGCTTAAACCCTGAGCTTGCCAGGTCCTCCTGGGCTCCGGGTTTCTCATCATGGAACTTCTCTGTGTTGTCCAGGTCTCTGGCACCAGATTTTTGACTCTCTTTCACTGGAGCATAAAGCCCAAAATGGTGAGGCGTGGGCTTCCAGCTCAGCAGCAGACTGCTTTCTTCAGATACACAAAGGCCCAGGATTGGGCCCTGATGGGGCCTAATTAATAATTTAATCGCCAAACAACATTTCTAATATCCCTGCAGGAATAAAGCACTCATTCAAAACAAAAGCAAAAGGCTACCTTGAAGAAGCCTCCATACAGAAGTGAGGGGGAGGGATGTTTTTCTCTCTTGGGCATTATTCTGGAGAGAGACCGGAAGATGAACTAAATGACCTCATGGTGATCTGGAAGCTCTGAGACTTTGGGAGCATTCCGCTCCTGGTGGCTCATTCTCATGAAATTCTAACATCTAATCTGCTCTAAGCTATGAGCGTGTTTGACAGATGAAAACATCTCCACGGAGGAGGATTCCACTTGTTTGCTCAGCGATGATTTCCTTCCCTTACATTTACATTAAAGAAAGCCACTCTAACATCCATGGGAAGCCACTGAAAAAAATTATCAGTCGTACGGTGTAATGATCCACAATCTGTCCCCCACTCCCGCCTTCGTCACTAGTTTAGAAATATTTACTCCTGTAGGCACGGTTAAAGAATCCATGAGCTACGTTAAAAACAATCAAACAAACAACCATCCTACAAGGATGCTTGTTCTCTACACTCTAATTGTTTCTATTTAAACCTGATCTTTGCTAACATCAGCACCACTCCTACTTCCAAATGAGGCTACCTTCTGAGCAGGTTGTCATCGAGCAGGCAGACATACACACACACACATGCACACACTTGCATCCACACTCACACATACTCATATGCACATACTTACACACATACACACACACATACACACAGTCACATACACATACGCAGTCACACACACATTCACACACTCAAACACATGTACACACTCACATACATATACTTGCACATACTCACACAGATGCACATTTATACACTCAAACAGACTCACACACACTCACACACATAGGCACACACACTTGCACACATATGCACTTGCACATACTTGTACACACTCATACATATACACTCACATGCACGGACTTGCACACACACTCACACATTGACATATATACATACTCATACACACATGCACCTACTTGCACACATACTAACACATATACACACAGTCACACACACATACACACAGTCACATACACATGCACACACACATTCACACACACATGCACACACTCACACACATATGCACACACACATATTCACACACACACATGCACACACTCACATACACATACTTGCACACACTCACACATATTTGCACACACACACACATATACATATATACACTCAAACACACACACACACACACACACACACACACACACACACACACACACGGAGCTCACCCTGGCCATTCCATGTATTAAAACTATTGAATCGTCGTAACAATGCTTTGAAGGGTTACCAAAATAAAAATAGTGGATCATGCATATATTCTGGGACCTTTGCTTTCTGATAATGACTTTGACTATTCACCAACATTTTCCAAGCATTGTTGAGTATTCAGTTTGTGATTTTGTGTCATCTAGTTCAACTGTAGTTTGGATGCCAGGGAACGAACTCAGTAAGCCATGACATTAATCTCGAGTCGTAGGAGCCCCATTTGCATTGTGAGACGCACACAAATATGAAGCAAGCAGGAAAAAAATGCTTTGCCAGCTCCTTCCTCGGCTCGGCATTGTTGAGGACTATTTGGCGTTTCCATTATATGGTGACATTCTTTCATTCATACTGGAAGGACAGAAATAATTCTACTAGGTCAGAAATGACTGGGCTGGAGAGATGGCTCAGTGGTTAAGAGCACCGACTGCTCTTCCAGAGGTCCTGAGTTCAAATCCCAGCGACCACATGGTGGTTCACAACCATCTGTAATGAGATCTGATACCTTCTTCTGGTGTGTCTGAAGACAGTGACAGTGTACTTATACATAATAATAAATAAAAAAAATCTTTAGAAATGACTCTGACTTTGCCTAGTGAATTATTTTTAACAACAGCAAAAAAAAAAATTGGTTCCATAGGTAAATACGTATCCTTGAGTTTACTGCAGTTACTGAAAATGATAAAATAGTAAATTACTGTTCTGAACATATCTGAAATGAAATTGTCGACAGACACCCAATGCTAAATAGAGAAAATATACAGTAATAGCCATGCCTCTCTCTTAAATAGACTCAGGACAACTAGACAGAAGAGTGAGTTTACACATGTAGAAGGTAGGATCTGTTTGTTCTGAATATGAATAGCTGCCCACCATTCACATCACGTAAGCCATGTGTGCTCAGAACTAGGAGCGGAGGGTGGAGAGGGTTGGGTTGTTAAAAGCATATACTGGGGGCTGGAGAGATGGCTCAGTGGTTAGGAGCACTGACTGCTCTTCCAGAGGTCCTGAGTTCAAATCCCAGGAACCACATGGTGGCTCACAGCCATCTGTAACGGGATCCGATGCCCTCTTCTGGGGTGTCTGAAGACAGCTACAGTGCACTCACATACATAAAATAAATCTTAAAAATAAATAAAATAATACATTAAAAAAAAGAGCATATACTGCTGCTCTTGCAGAAGACCCCAGTTCAGTTCCCAGCATCCCTGTTGGGTGGTTCTCAACTTAAAATTCCAGAGGATCTGGATCTGAAACCTCTGGCTTCCATAGGCCCCTACACACACACACACACACACACACACACACACACACACACACACACACACACGACATAATGTAAAAATGAATTAAATCTAAAAGAAATACTAAACAGAAACGAGAAGTCATTTCCAATACAGCGAGCACAGTTCTCGCCACCCACTGTGGGCAGGGGCATGTACACAAAGCCCTCAAATCAATATTAACTAATACAGATGTGATGGTTTGCATGTGCTTGGTACCAGAGACTGGGGTATTGCTGTGCTAGACCTGACTATGATTTTGTTTGGAATAATGTGCATTTTGGGAATTTGGATTTGGAAAGCTGTGGAATGCTTTCAATGGGGCTTAATGGGCTATCTTAGTAGGAATAGATCTTTTCCCAATCTGTTAGTCGCCGTTTTGTCCTAATAACAGTGTCTTTTGCTTTACAAAAGCTTCGCAGTTTTATGAGGTCCCATTTGTCGATTCTTGATCTTAGAGCATAAGCCATTGGTGTTTTGTTCAGGAAATTTTCTCCAGTGCCCATGTGTTTGAGACTCTTCCCCACCTTTTCTTCTATTAGTTTGAGTGTATTTGGTTTGATGTGGAGGTCCTTGATCCACTTGGACTTACGCTTTGTACAGGGTGATAAGCATGGATCAATCTGCATTCTTCTACATGTTGACCTCCAGTTGAACCAGCACCATTTGTTGAAAATGCCATCTTTCTTCCACTGGATGGTTTTAGCTCCTTTGTCAAAGATCAAGTGACTATAGGTGTGTGGGTTCATTTCTGGGTCTTCAATTCTGTTCCACTGATCTACCTGCCTGTCTCTGTACCAATACCATACAGTACATTACATTACATATACAGTACAGTACAGTACAATACAATACATTATCACTATTGCTCTGTAGTACTGCTTGAAGTCAGGGATGGTGATTCCCCCAGAAGACTATACATGGACTGACCCAGGGCTCCAACTGCATATGTAGCAGAGAATAGCCTTGTGGGAGCACCAGTGGAAGGGAAAGCCCTTGGTCCTGCCAAGGTTGGGCCCCCAGTGCAGGGGAATATGGGGGGAGGCAATAAGGGGGATGTATAGGGGAAATACCCATATGGGGAGGGGAAAGGGAGGGAATGGGGGCTTATGGACAGAAAACCAGGAAGGGGAATAACCTTTGAAATGTAAGTAAAGAAATATATAATAAAACATTTTTAAAAAAGAAAAAGAAAAGAAAAGGGAAGTCTCAAAACAGCCTGGTGTAAATTCCGTTGTGTGGTTACTAAAATTCACACCTATGAAGAGCATTTTAATGAAAAAAGGGAAGATGGAAAAGGAAAAAAAAAAACAAAATATATGGTTCGAGTATTAAAGGGACACCTGGAAGTGAAATGGGGCTGAATCCTGTGTTCAAGGATATTAAATTGAATTAAGGGAGTAATGAACTGGGGGCAAGATCCACTCAGCTAAGCTCCAGGCAATTTAGCACAAAGCTTTAATCCCAGGAGACAAAGACAAGCAGATAGCAAGAGATCAAGGCCAGCCTAGAACAGAGCAAGTTCTAGGTAAAGAAGAATTTAAATCCAACATTTAAGGTTCACACCTTAAATCCAGGAGATGGGCATAGAGATCTCTAAATTAAATGTCAGTATACAGAGCAAGATTCAGGACAGCCAAGCTTAGGCAGTGAAGGAGTTAGAAAAGAGGAAGCTAGAGATAACGTAATAGAACAAGGAGGCCATGTTCCAGCTCCTGCAAGCAGCAGAACTCAGCAGCTTCAGCCGTGTGGCTCTGGCTTTATGGTCAAGAGGAGAAGGAGACTACTGGGATAAGTGATGCTGGTTAACTGGAGCAAAAAGAGAGATCAGCATCACTGAGGTGAAATCTTATGGGAAGTGGTTTTTTTTTTTTTTTTTTTTTTGGTTCTTTTTTTCGGAGCTGGGGACCGAACCCAGGGCCTTGCGCTTCCTAGGCAAGCGCTCTACCGCTGAGCTAAATCCCCAGCCCCGGGAAGTGGTTTTTGAGAGCACAACAAAGCTGTGTTCCAGAGATGCCAAGGTTGTACCTCGTGCTGTGGCTGGACTTGGTAATGTGTAAGAGTCACCCAGGTGGTACTGGTTTTGAAGGCATGGAGGGGTCATGAAGAGCAGCTGAGGCTGGGCACTGTGAGAGGCCATTAAAGGTCATTGGTGAAGGTGCAGCCTCAGTTGCAGTTGATGGCCCAGGACTGAAGGGGTCATGCAAACGAGTTGAGGCTTGGCACCATGAAGAGAGCCTAGGAGAGGCTATTGGCAAAACCTAAATGCAACAGAAGACCCGCGTGTATTGGAGACTCCAGTACCGTGGGATGATCACCAAGAACAGCAACAGTGTAGTGTGGATCAACCGGAAGCTAAACTGCTACAGAGCGCAGAGCTGAGAGAAGTGAAGCCAGCCCTTTGGAGGGTCATGTGGGGATCCCAGACATTGAAACAAGCTGTAACATTGAAGCTGCCTTGGAGACCCAAAGATGTTAAAGATGCCAGAGTCACGGGCTATCTGCTGAGGAAGGCTGCTAACAGGGAGTGAACCAGCCCAGGAGAAAGAATTTGTTGTAGTCGACAAAGATGACAAAGGAGTTGGAGATCTGAAGACTGCTTGGACATCAGTCATGGAGATGAAGAGTTTGAAGTTTGCCCAGCTGGTTGCCTGTCTTAATTCAGGGATTAAGTTAAGTGAATAGATGGATCTTGGAAGAAACTTTGAACTTTGGACTTTTGACATTGTTGATACTGCTTTAGACTTTGGAAGTTAGACCAAATGTACTTTTTTATTATGCTAAATTTAAGTATGGCTTCCATAGATTCTTGTGTTTAAGCAGACCTATGGAGGCCAGGGAGTGGAATGTAATGGTCTGCATATGCTTGGCCCAGAGAGTGGCACTATTAGAAGGTGTGCAGGAAGAGTGTCACTGTGGGGTGGGCTCGGAGACCCTCCTCCTCGATGCCTGGGGATGCTCAGTCTGTTCCTGGCTTCCTTCGGGTGAAGATGTAGAACTCAGCTCCTCCAGCACCATGGCCTGCCTGGATGCTGCCATGATCCCACCTTGATGATAATGGACTGAACCTCTGAACCTGTAAGCCAGCCCCAATGAAACGCTGTTCTTTATAAAACTTACATTGGTCATGGTGTCTGTTCACAGCAACAAAACTCTTAACTAAGACAACAGACATTACTGACAGCTATGACACCATGCTAAGTGCCAACACACCACAGGATCAGCCTAGGATATGGTCCTTCAGACTGATATAGCAGGAGACAAATGGGAAACTGGGTCTCCAGGTGGCGGTAGTGGCCCTGGAGGAGGTAGAGGTAGGGGTGGGGGAGATAGTAGTGGGGTGTTCCGGTTGGCCTTGTATTTGTCAGTCAGTGGCCCAGTTCATGATTTTCCCTTTGCTGACATCAAAACCAAGACAGCTTGCCCAGCCGGGTGGTTTGTGCCTGTGAGATCACAGCACACAAGAAACAGAGTAACCGTAATGGAGAGTTGGGGTCAGCCTGTATGACTTGTCATAGGAAAACTGTGAGGTGGGCTGACCAGCTGGACTAGCTCTGCAGTCCCCTCCAGCTGTCACCTCGAGGTCAGGGGAGATGTTCTAAGATCTTCATTGTTCTCCCCAGACCCAGTTCCCAAGAGCACAGCATAAAAGTCATCCCAAACGAATCAGAAATGAAAGGTTGGTGAGTGATCCTCAAAGGGATGATTGAGGGTTAGAAGAAACCGCAGAGGCCATGAATGTCCTGCATACTCCCCTGACAGCTGTCATGAGATAGAAACCTCGTGAACAGGAAGAGACCAGAGATTTCCGGCTTTCCCGGTGAATGGAACCTCCAGTAGTTTGGCTACATTGTATCTCTGTAAGTGCCACTTATGGGTCAAATTTAAGTCCTGACACTTACAAACTGCTGAACTCCTCCATGAAAAGCTCCTGCCTGTGTCCCTTACTCCCTTTGGTTGTTTCTCCCATCAAGGAGGTGAATGGAGGAGAAGCCACCATGGTTTAGTAACTTCAAGATAACATGCCCTGAGGGTTGCCAATGGGAGTTAAGAGCAGCCCAGAGGGAACATAGTAATAACTCAGGGTTATCAATAGGGAAATAGATTCTAATAACATAGAGGGTGGGTTTCTGCCCGGCTCTAGGCTGATTATGGCCTATTGTAAATATAAAAGCTGTGTGTATCTTCTATCTGGGAACTGAATAGTCATGGGCAGGGTAGGAACTCCAGATTGGGATTAAAACTTTCTACATGCGTCTTAATCCCTATCCTTGGAATATACTCTGAATTGTTTTAATGTTGGCAGACACGGGGTATTTATTGTGTGACAAGCACTCCGGTAAAACATCCTTAACAATAGCTTCGTTTTAGCTCAGTCTACTCCTGAAGTTATCTCCTGGGCTGCTCCATCGGACCAGAAGTTCCTCGATATATCCAGTACAAAGTCACACATTCCCCACCCAGCGGTTTTAGGGCTAAGTCTTGTCTCTTGGATCAAGACCTCTGTCGGACAGTCAGAGATTTATTTATTCTATAGACAGATACACAGAAGAGGGCATCAGATCCCATTACAGATGGTTGGGAGCCACCACATGGTTGCTGGGATTTGAACTCAGGACCTCTGGAAGAGCCGTCAGTACTCTTGACCACTGAGTCATCTCTCCAGCCCCCTCTATCAGAGATTCAAATTTGTTTCTATGAATGTTAGCTCATTAAATCTGACTAAAACAAATAGATTTTTAAGACACTGCCTCCTTCCTGCTTTTGAAAACCCAGAGTCTAGCCTCTGTACTTTATCCCTCCTCTCCCACTCCTTCCAAAACATGGAGGACAATGGGCCAGTAAGTTTCACTCAGTGGAAACTTCAGCTCATTTATTGTTCCAACTGCCATTTTTTTTTAATATAAGCCATACCTACTTTTAGCATCAAAACACTCAAAACTTGGTAATTTGGGTGTGTTGCTATTTTAAGATGTAAAATGTATCTCTATCTGGAGACAAAATTCCTATTTATACACTAACCACTACCATTTAGAATAGAATCAGGCCACATGTCACACCACATGGTGCCCCACCCCCTCCCCCAGCAGCTTCCTGTGCCCATAGTTGACATCCCCTGTGTTTCTAGAACCATTCTTTGACTCTGTCTGAGGAAAAGCCCAGAGTCCATTTCCCTGTGGTCAACAGATGGAGTTATATTTGAAAAGATTGTGAGCCCGGAAGGAGAACTAATTCTGGGTATTTAATAAAGTAAGGAGGAAACTGAGGATTTGAAGAAAAGAGGTGCGAGAGAAGATTCACCTCAGGTCTTGAGGTCCCCGCCCCTCTACATCTTAAAGAAATGTCTCTACAGGGCCAGATTCTCTTCGGTCCTGACCTATTTCTTTTCCATGAGCCCAGCACAACCTGTGCCTCTCCCTTTGGGAACTTTCTTTGGAAACTGAAGGTGGGGAACAGGAGAGCCTCACTGAGTTTACTTCTGAAGACCTAGAGAAGGTCCTGGTGGCCACACCTCACATTCAATAAAAGCCTGATCACTTACAGAGAATCTTCAGAATAACTGCTCATTCCAGGGTTGGAATCATTTCTAAAGAACAGACACTGTATACCCATAAGGACCAAGGTCTTACCAGCCAGATCAAGATGGCACAGGGCACAGAAATTGGCCTCCTAACTCCTACCAGCCAGACCATGAGGGCACAGAGCATGAAAACACACACACACACACACACACACACACACACACACACACACACACACAGAGCAATAGAGATGTTTTTTTAAATATTATTTCTAATTGGCCTACAATTATGCGGGGCTTTTAATTTTCATTCCTGCCTAGCCTGGACCATCACGCTTCTAGATTTTCACAAAACCCATTCACACCACGGCACCACGGCACCCTCTAGTTAAGACTCCGACATCCGGGGTTGGGGATTTAGCTCAGCGGTAGAGCGCTTGCCTAGGAAGCGCAAGGCCCTGGGTTCGGTCCCCAGCTCCAGAAAAAAAAAGAAAAAGAAAAAAAAGGGAATGGAAAGTAGAAATGCACAGAATCATGCAAGACGATCCCGAGACCCCCACCAAGGAAGACGCCCGGAGGCCCTGACCGAGGAAGACGATCCCGAGGCTCCAACCACAGAAGAGGATCCCGAAGCCCCGACCAAAGAAGACCATCCCAAGGCCCCAACAAGGGCTTCATTTCACCCTCCAGCGCTTTTCACTGGAGAATTCTGAGCAAAATCATCATAGAACTTGATCGAAGGCCCTCTTTGGCTGTTTACCTTATAATCTGAATTATCCTGATCTTCTGGAAAAAAAGTCACTTGACAGGACTAGTAAGAAGGCTCAGCTGGTGAAGGTTCTTGCCACCAAGCCCAAAGATCTGAGTTTGATCCCCATATACGGAAGGAGTGAACCAACTTCCACAAGTCGTCTCCTGACCTCCATGTGCACATAGTGACAAGTATGTGCCCCTCCCCGCACACAATCACTTGACACAAAACTTAAACGAAGAAAGTTTAAACAAAATTACTCATAGTGTTGATTAACCCAGAGAAAGTGGTACTGAAGGGTTGGTGACTTTCTTTCTTAAGGATATTTAGGATTTTTGCCAACTACTCTATCTTTTCTGGTCATTTTCTCTTCCACATTCTGCACCGCCAAATCCTCTCGTCTGTTCTCTGAACTTCTAAAAATCTGTTCCCATAAATTTGTCCTATTTGTCTGATTTTTTTCCAGATCTATTCCATCACTGTCTCAAAAAAAAAAAAAGATAATAATGTTTAGTGTTCTTTAAAATTTCTGTTTCTTCTGGGTGACCCAACTATTTCTTCCACGGGGATTAAGAATTTGATTTTCTTTTTCAAATATCAGTCTCTCTTTTTATTTTCTCACTTTTTTTTTTGGAAGGAGAGAATTGCCAATGTCAAGTCTGATGGGCCCTTGGGAATCCTGAGTTCGGGTGAAAATCAGTTCCAGAACCAATGGTTAGATGCTTTCTCGTCAAAATATTTGTCCCGTGACTTCGTCCCAACAGTGTAACATACAGGGAGAAGTTGGGTGCTGGGGGTTGGGCTCACGGAATGAGGACGCACCATGCACGCTGTCCTCACTCTCGTCCAACCGTCTTTTTAGAAAAATCATTCTGTGAAGGCTGAAAGGCGCTGAGAAGCTAAAAGCATTTGCTGCTCTCACAGAGAACCTGGGTTTGGTTCCCAGCACCGGGTGTTGTCGGATGGCTCCTGACCTGTGACTCCATGATTCTCCAGGGGGACTGCAACACCCTCTGCTGGCCTCCACCTCCTATGTACACATGGAACACATAGGCTCACACAGGCTCACACATGTACACTTTTTTTTTTAATTTTAAAAAGGGAAAAGACACCTATTGCCTTAGGGTTTTACTGCTGTGAACAGATACTATGACCAAAGCAAGTCTTATAAAAACAGCATTTGACTGGGGACGGCTTACAGGTTCAGAGGTTCAGTCCCTTATCATCAAGGTGGGAACATGGCAGCATCCAGGCAGGCATGGTGCAGGCATGCTGACAGTTCTACATCTTCATCTGAAGGCCGCTAAGAGAAGACTGGCTCCCATGTGGTTAGGAGGAGAGTCTCAAAGCCCACCCCCCACAGTGACACATTCCCTCCAACAAGGCTACACCTTCTAATAGTGCTATTCCCTCGGCCAAGAATACTCAAACCGTGACAGCTATTTTGTACCCAACACTCTCTAAAGCAGTCGAAATACTAAAATGAAAGCAAAGGGTAGGGGTTGGGGATTTAGCTCAGTGGTAGAGCACTTGCCTAGCAAGCGCAAGGCCCTGGGTTCGGTCCCCAGCTCCAGGAAAAAACAAAAACAAAAAACAAAAAAAAAAAAAACAAAAAAAAGCAAAGGGTATTCCACCCAAGGGGAGTGAATAATTTTACATGTATTTGTTGACCATCTAATAGGTACCAGGCATTATACCAGGGACAGAAACTGGGACGAGTATAATTAGGACGAGTATAATTACAATATAAATACTCTTGGCTTCCAGTCGGCCACCCTCTGGCTTATAAAATGCATGGTGAATCACCGAGGGCTGAAGTAATAAAGGCTTGGGACCCTTAACAGTTAATGATGGTTAAGAGCACGTGTTGCTCTTCCAGAGGACCCAGGTTTAGTTCCCAGCACCAACAGGGTGGCTCACAACCACCCGTGACTCAGTTTCACAGGCTCGAATGCCCTCTCTGGCTTCTCTCGTCCCTAGGCAAGCATGTGACCCCTAGAAATACATACAGGCAAAGACTAATGTGCTTATAAAATAAATAAAAACAAAAAAAAAAAAAAGCCACTGCTGGGTCATTGTGCTGACGAGTTTTACGTCAACTCGACACAAGCTAGAGTCATCAGAGAGGAGGGAACGTCAACTGAGAAAAATACTTCCAGAAGATGGGGCTAGAGGCAAGCCTGTAAGGCATTTTCTTAATTAGTGATTGATAAGGGAAGGCCTACCTCTTTGCGATTGTTGTCACCCTACATAGGCTGGTGGTTGGGAGACGTGTAACAAAGTCAGATAAACAAGCCATGAGGAATAAGCCAGTAAGCAACACTCCTCCATGGCTTCCACCTCAGTGCTTCCCTCCAGGATCCTGCTCTGTTTAAATCCCTGTCCTGACTTCCTTCAGTGATCAATGTGTGTGTAAAAGCTGACTAAACCCTTTCCTCCTCAAGCCTCTTTGGTATTTTATCACAGCAACAGTAACCATAACTAAGGCAAGTTAATACCAGGACAGTAGGGTATTGCCGTGACAGACCCGAACAGGTTGCTTTGGGGAGGATTGGGAAAGGACTTTGGAACTTTGGGCTGGACAGGCCCCTGAGCGACGAGAGCTCAGTGATGTTCTGAAGGAGCTTGCAAGGTAAGAATGTTGAAATCCCTGGCCTTGCGCTGTTTCAGAGGGAAACAAAGACTCCACTGGACCTTGTGTGTGTAGAGTCCAGAGTTCTGGTTCTCTGGGAGATGGAGAATCAGCTGTGACTAGCAAGATAGCAGAATCCCTAAAGTAAACCTCTGTGTTGCTGGAACAATGGATGCTTGTCAGCTGGGGCTGAAGAATCCATTATGATTAAAAAGAGACCAGTATCTTTGAGTTGAAATCTTTAAGAAGTGTTTCCTTAGAGTTAGCATGTACAAGCTGTATTCCAGAGATGGCCAAGGTTGTAAATCCAAACTTGGTAGTGTAAAAGTCACCCAGGTGGTACTGATTTTGAAGGCATGAAGGGGTCATGGGGAGCAGCTGAGGCCTAACACTGTGTGAGAGGCCAGGAGAAGCCACTGGTGAGGGTGCAGCCCCAGTGGCAGTTAATGGCCCAGGCTTGAAGGAATCATGCAGAGAATGCAGAGGCTTGGTGCCATGAAAAGAGGCTATTGGTGAAAGTGTAGCCCAGCTGCAGCACAGGTCTCCAGCATTCTAGAGATGCCAAGACCATGGGGTGACGACCAAGACCAGCAACAGAGTCCGCTGGAGCCTAGAAGACAAGCCGCGTGTGCGACACAGAGCGTGGAGCTGGAGAAGTGACCCGAGCCCCTGGGAGGATCCCAGAAGATCATGAATGAATTCCAGACACTGGGTGTTCAGATATTTTTGGAGTTGGGTTTTGCTTTGCTCAGATGGCCACTGTACCCTCATCCTTCCCTCTTGAGGTGAGAAGGTATCTGTGATGGTTATTCGTGGTTGTCAGTGTGTCTGCATCTGGAGTGAACTACAATCCAGAAATAGGTGACATACCTGTGACCCAGATCTTGAGGCTGGAAGACACAGGCTTCTGACCCAGATCTTGACACAGGATGACACACGCTTTTGATCCAGATCTTGAGGCACAGTGGCCATGAAAAGCTCAGGCCCAAGCAAGGTAAGACACACCTTTTAATCCCAGGAAACTGAGGTAAACAGATCTCTGCGTTCAAGGCCACCCTAGCACAGAGCAAGTTCCAAATCCAGGCGTGGCGGGACACACCTTTAATCTGAGCCACCTCAGGTTAACCTCCTGGAGGCCTCTTACGGACATTGGAAGAAGGAAGACTTTTCCTTGTCTGCTTGCACTTACTTGCCAGCACCTCGGTTAGAACCTACTTCGTCAGGATCCCAGCTACTACAGAAGACCAGCTGTAACAAGAAGCCTCTTGGACTGGTCAACTACTAGATTCTTAGACTTCCCGTTCATAGCATTGGACTGCAGACTGTAAGTCATTCCACTAAATTCTCTGAATACGTAGAGACATTTCATAAGTTCTGGGACACTAGAGGACTCTAACTAATGCAGTATTGAATTTTTACTTTTACAGAAGCCCACAGCTGAATTTTTTAAAGAAATTGTTGAATTTTAAGAGAGATTGGATACCTTAAAGAGACAGAAGTTGTAATGTGTTTAAATTTGTAAGGTCTGTGGGACTTTTAAAGTTATTTGTGTGTGATGATTTAAAGTTACTTATGTGATGTCAATATTACCATACCGGTAATCTTGGGGATAAATGAGAAAGAAAAGGTTCTAATGGTAAGGTGATGTGCTTATGTGTCAAACTGACAAGGGACCAGTTGTACTGGCGAGTTTTATCTCAACTTGAGGCAAACTAGAGTCATCAGGAGAGAGCCTCAGCTGAAAACCTGTCCCCCTCCAGGTTGTAGGCAGGTCTGAAAGACATTTTCTTGATTATCAATAGATGGGGAAAGCCCTGCCTCCCGCATTGTGGGTGGTGCCTTGCCTGGGCTGCTGGGTTCTATAAGAAAGCAAGCTGAGCAAGCCATGGGGAGCAAGCCAGAAAACAGCACCCTTCCATGGCCTCTGCATCAGCTCCTGCCTCCAGGTTCCTGTCCTGTTTGAGTTCCTGTCCTGATTACCTATACTACTGAACTGTGCTGTGGAAACGTAAGCCAAGCAAACCCTTTCCTCCCTGAATGTTTTATCACGGCAGTAATAATCCTCACTAAAACACTCACACTGTTTATCTATAAACCTAGGATAAT
Organism: Rattus norvegicus; assembly: GCF_021556685.1. Taxonomy (NCBI): domain Eukaryota; kingdom Metazoa; phylum Chordata; class Mammalia; order Rodentia; family Muridae; genus Rattus; species Rattus norvegicus. Next base: position 20,210,266 of record NC_141553.1, on the reverse strand, counting down.
AATACCCTTCTTTTTTTTTTTTTTGGTTCTTTTTTTCGGAGCTGGGGACCGAACCCAGGGCCTTGCGCTTCCTAGGCAAGCGCTCTACCACTGAGCTAAATCCCCAACCCCAATAATACCCTCCTAAAGGACTATTAATAGATAGCAAAAAAATAAATAAATAATTCTGGGTCCTAGCAGTATAAAAAGAAGCAGTTGTGTTTCTTATTCTCAGAATTCTTGAAGCCTAATAGGTTATAGACATAAAACAAATTGTTCATTAAATGTTGTACAGAGGGGTTGGGGATTTAGCTCAGTGGTAGAGCGCTTGCCTAGCAAGCACAAGGCTCTGAGTTCAGTCCCCAGCTCTGAAAAAAAGAAAAAAAAATGTTGTACAGGAGTTAAAAGGTGATGCCCTTGGCTTGAGTTGAAAATGCCATAGGTCAAAATACATTTAAGGCTAGGGAGATGGCTTAGTAAAATGCTTGTTGAGTTCAATTCCCAGCACCTATGTAAAATCCAGGTGTGACTACAGTGCCTGTTATCCCAGAGATGGGGACAGGTAGAACCCTAGGACTTCATGGCCAGACAGCCTAGCCTAGAGCATTGAACTCCCAAGTTCAGTGAGAAACCATGTTTCAAGAAATAAGGTGGAGAGCCGTGGTGGAAGACACCCCATAATGATCCCTGACCTCCACCAGCACACATGCATGTGAACAAACGAGAAACTCACACCTTCCCAATGGTCTTAGTCTGGGGCTTATTGCCATGAAGAGACACCATGACCAAGGCAAGTCTTAAAAGGCAAATATTTAACTGACTCAGGTTCAGAGGTGCAGTCCATTATCATCATGGCGGGAAGCATGGCAGCGTCCAGGCAGACATGGTGCTGGGGGAGCTGAATCAAAGGCAGTCCTTTGTAGGTAGCCAGGAGAGTCTCTTCTGCACTGGGTGGAGCTTGAGCACTGGGAGGCCTTGAAGTCGGCCTACACAGAGACACACTTCCTCAAGGAAGGAATAGTGCCACTTCCCAGGGCCAAGCATATTCAAACTTCCACACCTACCCAATACTGTACAACATGGTGCTTATCCGCCATTACCCACCACTGACTGGCCTCCTCGCTGCCCAATGCCTGCCGTCATGAAAGAGCATTGTGCTGGATGTTGATAGCCCAGAAAAACACAAGGGTTCAAGAGAGTGTAGTTTCCATTAAATCTGTTTATCAATTTCATTTTTTTTCTTTTTCTTTTTTTTTTTTTTTCCGGAGCTGGGGACCGAACCCAGGGCCTTGCGCTTCCTAGGCAAGCGCTCTACCACTGAGCTAAATCCCCAACCCCTGTTTATCAATTTCAAATCAACTTAAAGACTGGTGATCCAGACTTCCTAAATGGTACCTTCTTTCTCCTGTATGCTAGGAGTCTCCCACATGCCTGACACCCTTAACGTAGTGTCTGCTGAGCGACAACAAACTCAACGAATGCCCAAAGGATGTGCAATTATTATTTTCCTGAGGTCATGAAATTAGTCCCGGAACAAGGAAGTTCTGTGAGTCATTTAAATTCTCCGCTAAGATTTGTGGGGGCAGGAGCTGGAGAGGCAGCTTAGCGGCAGCCCCTGTTGATCCCTCCCTCAGAAAACCCAGTGGTTTCTGTTTCCAGCCCCCACATTGTGGGTCACAAACATCCGTGACTCCAGTTCCCAGGGGGATCCAATGCCCCCTTTGGTCCTCTGTGGCACCAGGCATAGAAGCGCTGCTCAGACAAACATACAGACAAAATACTCACGTAATTTTTTTATTATTATTATTAAAAAAGACAGATAGTATCCCTAGTTTTCTAAATGTTCCCCCCCCCCAAAAAAAAAGGTTGAAATTGCATACACTATAAAGAAAAAAAAAATTCTTGAGTTAATGTTTTCCCTATGCGTGAAATTAGTGAAGCTCCCTGCCCGGAAAAAGTATCAATTTGGCAACTGGTGAAATGTTTGCATATTTTCCTCTGAACGAGCTGACTTCATAAAGAGGGAAGGAGCCGGAGTTTCTGGTTTCTGAGGCCGTGGAAGCTAAAAGTATAAACAGTGACTAACACATTAGTCATAGTCCGCAGCTGCTCTGTAGCAGGACAAGAAATAACAGGCTGGAAATGTTGCAGAAGAACCAGGCTTAAAGGTTTTTCTCGGAGAGTGAGGCTCAGTCAGAAAGCTCTGGGAAAGCACGCGGCCCGCGGGACTGTTCTCTGTGTCATTCGGATAGATAATCCACGACCCTGATTTGATGAGTTTTTAGTTGTCTTCCTTCATAAAAGCTGACCGGATGAAATGATTTTTTTTTTCAAGTCTTGATTTGTCTAGAAACTTGACTCATTTCGCACATGTCCCCTAGAGGGCAGCAGTGGCCCAAAACACAGGCCAGCACCTAACTCTTTGGCGCCAATCTGTCATTGCTCAGTTCCCACATCTGCTTTCTTCGGGTTGTCGGTGGTGTGTTTGTTTCTCTAGGAAAAAAAAAAAGACACTAAATGTGAGAAAATAGAGTTAGAGTTCATCTTACAATGTTTGGAATGGAATTGTATGAGCTTTACATTTTTTTTTTCAGGAGTTGAGGACGGAACCCAGGGCCTTGCACTTGCTAGGCGAGCGCTCTACCACTGAGCTAAATCCCCAACCCCACATTTTTTTATTTCTATATATGAGCTGCACACACATAGCCTAGGCCTGTGGTCCTCAACCCGTGAATCTCGACCCTCCCACAGGGGTTGCCTTGGACCATCAGAAACAACAGATATTTATAGAACAGTCCACAGCAGCAGCAAAATTACAGTTGCGGGTAGCAATGAAAATAATTAAGTGGTTGGGGGTCACTACGGCATAAGGCACTGTATTAAAGGGTCACAGCCTGGGGTCTCATTCGTGTAGAGAACATAGATGGTTGAAAGCAGGAAGTCAAAAGCTTCAGCCCTTTCTGGAAAAATCAAAACAATCCCAGGTCTTGCCAAGTCTTTATTCATGCTTGCTCTCACTCTGGGGTTACCACACATCTGGCATGCTAGATTTGGTAAAGAGTATGAAATGGTATGCTGTTTAGCAAAGTTTCTCGCCTGTTTCCGGTGAAGTCGAGGCCTCTCTGTTCTGAGAGTCATTTGCACACACACCACATCACAGTTCTACCGAGCCAACCATGATCACCCCAGAAGCCCCAGGCCCCATGGAGGAGCAACAGACTCATACCTGTTTCCTTTAGTGGGTTGAAGACTGGAAGACAAAAGGAAGTTGGGTAAAGTACGGTTGCTTCTGGAGACTGGACAGTTGGTAGTGGTGACCCTCCCCACCTCCCAAGCCCAAGTCATCGTAGTATAAAGGAAGCAATATACTCAGGAGGAGTTCGCCAATGACCATCAACCTTTTTGGCCAGAACGGTCACGTAGAATCTTCCCAGTGTGACAACAGATATTAGAGGTAGAAACCAATGAAGTGGCAGCCAAGGGACAGACAATACCTACTGGGTTCAAAATGGATGACAAGCCAAAAAAAAATGCCACAGAACATACCAGTCAACTGTAACCCAAATTGCAACTGGAACTGTAGTTTCATAGAAATAAAGCTTTGGGCTTAATTCAAGAGGAATATAATGAAATCTTTCCCTGAGGTTTGTTTGTTTGTTTGTTTGTTTTTGAGACAGTTTCTCTCTGTAGTCCTGGCTGTTCTAGAACTCACTATGTAGACCAGGCTGGCCTTGAATTCACAAATATCCATCTGCATGCATCTGCTTCCCAACTGCTGGGATTAGAGGCATGCACCATACCCGGCTTTGCTGGGTGTTTCTATTATCAGTCCTCATTCCAACTAGATAGTCCAAAATCTCTCAAGTGGAGGCTATACACACAGCTTTAAGAGGAAGTCCATTCATTCACTTCTGTCCCTGTGAGAAGGCTGAAACTGGCAAAAGCAACCTCTCGACTCCAGGCATTGGACTCTTGTGGCGTGACTTGGATAAACATACCATTTGGCTATATTCTTGGCATAATCAATAAGGGTTTCCAGTTGCCACATTGACTGCATTCTACAGAACATCGTTTAATTCGACATCTTCCTTGGTACCTCAGACACCATCATATCCTTTTACACATGGTAATGAAATCATGGGTGTGTTACCAAGATTAAGTCTCCCAAGAATGCCTGCCTTTCCGCTTTTCTTCCTGCTAAAGTTAGCAGTCGTCTTATGCACCAGTGGCGCACCTGCACAGGGTTCTGTGAGAGAAGAAATTTCAAAACGTTCCGCATCTACCCATCCCCCTCATCAGGACAAATTGGTTTTTCTGGTCTCTGTTTATCTTTTTTTTTTAAGATTTATTTATTTTATGTATGTGAGTACACTGCTGATGTCTTCGGACACCAGAAGAGGGCATCAGATCTCACTTCAGATGGTTGTGAGCCACCATATGGTTGCTGGGATTTGAACTCAGGACCTCAGGAAGAGCAGTCAGTGCTCTTAACCACTGAGCCATCTCTCCAGCCCCCCTAGTCTCTGTTTATCATTGCGGCATTTTGGAACCCAATAACCAATATTTTAGATTATTAACAGTGTTTTACGCCTAGGAATTTGTTTAATCTTCCATGATACAACTGTGCAAACTGAAGCACAGCATATTGATGGCAGAGGATGGTGCCAGGACTGGATTCTAGGTTGGATTTGTTCCTAATCTCTGGAGGTAGGAGGATCAGAGTTCAAGGCTGTCCTCAGTTACACAGAGAACTTGGGGCTGGCAAAGGATACAAAGTTGAAGGAAGAGAGAACTTTTAAAATGGTAAAATTGTTGCCATGGGTGAGTGGATGGGTTGGTGGGTGGATGGACGGATGGATGGATGGGCCAATGGACAACAAATGGATAGATGGATGGATGGGTTGATCGATGTATTGATGGATGATGGGTGAATGAATAATAGATGGGTAGATTGAAAGATGGATGGGTGAGTGGATGGACGGATGGATGGATGGGCCAATGGATAACAAGTGGATAGATTGAAGGATGGATGGATAAAGGATGATCAATGGACTGATGGATCGATGGGTGGATGAATAATATTGATGGATAGATTGAAAGATGGATGGGTGGGTGGGTGGATGGATGGGCCAATGGATAACAAATGGATAAATTGAAGGGTGGATAGATGGGTCAATTGATGGATTGATGGCTGGATGGATAGATTGAAAGATATTGATGGATGGATGAATGAGTGGATGAGTGGGTGGGTCAATGGGTAACAGCAAGATAGAAGGAGGGATTGATCAATGGATTGATGGGTAATAGATGGATTGAAAGATGAATGGATGATGGATGGATGGATGGATGGATGAGTCAATGGGTAACAGATGGCAAGATAGAAGGTTGAATGGATGGGTCAATGGATAATAGATGAACAAATAGAAGGATGGACAGATAGATGAGTCAAAGGGATAATAGACTGACAGATAAAAGGATGGATAGATAGCTATTGGATAGATGGATGGATGATAGATAATGGCTAATGGATGAGTGGATAATGAAGCATATATTTATATGTACAGCAATAGCTATTTTACTGCATTTGTTTGACTGGTATCAAAATAAGCCCAGACACAAATAGTGAAGAAATAAAGTTTCAAAGTTTATGAGAAACAAAGTTATAGAAACAAGATTTTGAGAAATACATCTGGTGGTCAAGATGCCTATGACAAACTTGTGACCTTTCTGAGAGATACATCTGACGTCAGGATGCCCAGTGATATAACAAAGTTTTGGTGATCAAAAGTCTGACTAAGCTAATTAAGACAAAACAATAACAACTGTTCTTGGAAAGACTCCCTACCCCTCCCTGTGGTAAATTCCAAAAACACCTGCAAGATGTCATCCTGACCCTGCCTGACCACCCAGTTCACCCCGCTCCCCAAGAGATATGCCAACTTAGCCCTTTCCCAGTGATTCTCTAAGGCCAGGTGTAGGGCTGGATGAGGAAAGTGACCAACTGAGCCAAGAACAGCCCCTTGAGCAGGCCAGCCAATACCTGACCAGATCCTTTGTCCTGTGTACCACCAATGAGAATGGGCCAGCTAACCCTGTTGCTGAAGTCTGCCCTCTGTAACGAATAAAAGTTGTGTGCTTTTTGGGTTCGGGGTTGCCTCTCCCTGTGTGGATGAACAACCCCACGTACGTGGATTAAAAACCTTATACATTCAAGCTATTGCAGCGGTCACTTTGTCAATCTGTGGTCTGTGGGTTGCGCTCCTGAGGTAAGGCCACTATGGGGTCTTACAACAATCTCTTTCCCGAGTACATATGGCTACAAAGTGGCAGGGACAGTATCAACACTTGGGTGTGGCACACCCCCCAGCTAAGTGCTGTGAGACACAATTTAGGTCTGAGCGGTTCCTTGTTTTATTTGTTTTGACTTTGTCTCAGTATCTAGAAACCAGGCTGCGACACATATCAAGCAATACCCCTTAGTCCAACTGTCTATAATGTGTTCATGGGTCACATTTTAATCGACTCGGTCTCTGAGTCCATGCACACTGCCGTAGCTTTTGTGGTGATCCAGAGCAGTCGTGGCTTTCTTGGCAACCACCACCTAGGATCGTTCCTCTCCTGTGGCAGTTAGAGATCCTGCGGCTCTTTGCCGTCTTCCTCAGCACTGGAAAAATTTCCCCCAGCACACTAAACTATACAGAGCTCAGGAGCTGGAGGCAGGGGGATCAAGGCCATCTTTGGCTACATAGAGAGCACAAGTCTTGGATATGTGAGACCCTAACTCAAAAACAAACAAACAAACAAACAAGCACCCATTCCAAGAGCAACAGCTGTGCCTGTGTTGTAGGAGCCTTCTACTCGGAAGAGCATAGGTCTGCCATGCTCTCTCCTAGCTTTCTCCCGTCACGTGGACCGAGGAGAGGTGGTGAATGCCATCAACTGCTGGTGGAGATAGACTGGAATGGTCATATGGTTCTCTTCTGGCAAGGCAGTGATTTTGCCTTACAGGTTTTGAGCAGGAGTCACAATGCTCTCCGAGCCTTCCGTACATGTTTTGCTAAAGCAAGCACCTACATTATTGGTATTTTAAGCTATATTTATTAACCTTCGCTCGAGTGTGGTTGAGGCTTGTGACGTCTGTGTTTGTGACACCTTCAAGGACTTATATTTTCCTTCCACCGAGCTCCAAGAGTTGGTCTTGTGTCATCAGATTGCACAGGCAAGCCCTTTTAGCCACTGGATAGCCCGAATTGCTGCCATTTGAAGGATAACTCTGCTTTGCGTCCTTGACCAACCCCTTGCTGTGGATACACTCCTTTATAGATTGTACGTTTTGTTTGCTAACATTTTGTTTAGGACTTGTGAGTTTGTGTTTGTGACAAGGTGGTCAGATGTTATCAAGAGTGATTTGAGCCTTAATCTTGAGTTAATGACCCCAGGTATCACATTATATACATATATGTATATGTACATACATATACATGTATAGGTAGAGTTAGTAGTAGAGGTGGAGATAGATGTATATGTATGTATGAATGCATGCATGCATGTATATGTATATGTATGTACGTTAGTATTCATTATATTTGAGATGTATAAGTAATATTTCTGAATTTGAGTAAAACTTTCAAAACAAACCTTGCAGAATCAGACTGCGAAATGTCCCCATAGATAATGTTCTCACCATGCAACCATGAAGATGTGAGTTGAGGTCCTCAGTACCATGTAAAAGCTGGGCCCTGGGGTTGGGGATTTAGCTCAGTGGTAGAGCACTTGCCTAGCAAGCGCAAGGCCCTGGGTTCGGTCCCCAGCTCCGAAAAAAAGAACCAAAAAAAAAAAAAAAAAAAAAAAAAAAAAAGGATTTCTTTCCTAGGCTGGCTGGGCGCTTAGAAGCTAAGCAATTACTCCCCATTGTTAACTGTTGCTCAACAGGTCCCACAAACCTTGGGAATGGCTACTTGACCAAGCTATCTTACCTGCTGTTTATTGCTAAATTATTTGGATAATTCAAAACATAAAATAATTCTATCTGCTTTCCTCCCATCCAACTCTTCTCTCTCCTCACCCTGACCGTTGAAAATTGTCAGACTCCCATGTACACAGAGCACTGCTTACGTTTCTATTATGCATAAACAGTGAATAATTCTTGCTACCTGCTGAATACTACCCAGAATATTTAAATATAATTGAGTGTCTTCTGTTTTATTCGGAGACCCTAGACTCAAGTCAAGTGACCTTAGAAGTGACTGAGATGGTCATCTCAGTACAGTCATGAGTATCCAGAAGGTATCATTCAGTCCCTGTTGGACACGCATTTCATGTTTTCCATGATCAGAATATGAAGCATTTTTTGGAAACCCTAAACTCTCTTGTGCAGTGTGAGCATTCATATTGACAGCTGAGTTTCTGGTGGCCTCGGCAATGACAGAATGCACCCAAGACAGTTCTCCCATGGGGACACCAAACAGGCTGGCTCAGCATTATCAGCTATGCACACACCAGCGTTCAGGCACCACCATGCCCTGCCTCTGTTCCTCATTAGATTCGATAGGACTAAAACGCTAGCATTTCCAAACAGCAATAAAAGGCGACCAGAAGGGGTTGGGGATTTAGCTCAGTGGTAGAGCGCATGCCTAGGAAGCACAAGGCCCTGGGTTCGATCCCCAGCTCCGAAAAAAAGAACCAAAAAAAAAAAAAAAAAAAGCGACCAGAACAGAACACCCTGAACTGAAGGAAACATGTCTGTCTTCACAGTGCCCTTCAGCCTCACAGTTCCTCACTAATGCAGAGAAGAAGCGGACATTTAAAGAGAGTTCCAGGGTATAGTTCATCTGCGTGTGCCTGTCTCTTTATAAGGTCTTACTCAGGATAATGGCCACCTCAACTGTCTCCTGAGAGTAGGCAGCCATGTCAACACACACAGCCCCGAAGTAACCATATAGTACAAATGACAATGCTTATACGAGCAGTTGTGTAGCTCTCTTTTGACCAAGGCAAGTCTTTAGAGTGCATATGTGCATGTGTGTGAGCGTGCAATCGTGTGTGTGTGTGTGTGTGTGTGTGTGTGTGTGTCTGTGTGTCTGTGTGTCTGTGTGTCTGTGTGTGTGAAATTACTTTGCCACTACTAACAAAGTTATTTGGGTTCAGGAATTGAAAAACTGCTCCCCAAACAAGAGTCAGCTGACCACTGACTTTGGTGTCCTGTGAGTGTGTCATTCCACATTCACTTTATACAAATATCCTTGGCCAAGCAACTCAAGAGCTGAAAAATAATAAGGCTTGGTGTCTTTAGCAAGGACATTGCATTGGCCCAGAATAGAGAGATCATCTTTAAGCCAATGGTCCACATACACATGTGTGCCTGGCTTACCCACCAGATAGAGGTGGTTATTTATACATCAAGGAATATTCTCTTTTTTTAAAGATTTATTTATTTATTATATACACGTAGCTGTCTTCAGACACACCAGAAGAGGGCATCAGATTTCATTACAGATGGTTGTGAGCCACCATGTGGTTGCTGCGATTTGAACTCAGGACCTCTGGAAGAGCAGTCAGTGCTCTTAACCGCTGAGCCATCTCTCCAGCCCAGGAATATTCTTTATTTGAATAATTAGGAATAACTAACGTACTCACCCATGCTGCCCATATGGATACAGAAATTGTATTTCACAGTCACTCCATCTGGCAAAGCAGGGCTGTTTCACCTGTGTGGCTTCCCCTTTCTATCAAACTGGCGTTGCTTGCCCTCAGCAAAACACTGCAGCCTCCTGCTCTCTCACTAGGAAGTGGAGTGACGACACCCTATCCTCAGGAAATAGCAAGGGATGAACTCAATTATGCTCTTTGTCTGGGTGGCAGAGAAGCAATATCATTCAGATACCTGATCAATAGGTGTTGGCCACTTGTCAAAGACCATGAGGATCCTTGCACTCCCGCCTCATCAATACAAGAGTCCTTCAGTTCTCTTCAGCTTTGAGTGTAAACTCTGATGCTGTTTGCCTTTGGGGACCTATGTTTCCTCATCTATAAAATAGGGATTTTAATGCTCCCCTCCCATAAGGTTACTAAAAGATATTCATGACTGTGGAAGTCTTGGGCCCCACCTACCACATAGTAGGTACTTTCTAAATGTTAGTTGGTGTTACAGATGCCTGCCGGTGGCATGTTAATCATTGCAAAATGTGCTTTTATATCTCAAAGTCCCTTTTCAAAGGTAATGTATGTTGACAGTGATTACAGCAGGACAAGGGGACACTCTCCCTTTACAGTTTCAATTTTGCTAAATAGAGGATTAGAGAAAATTATAACTAAGGGATCCTGTAAAAAAAAAAAAAAGGTTTATATGCCATAACACTGATTAACAGTCACAATGCTTGGGACCAGAAAACGTACAGATTTGGGGCTTTGTTGAAATATATTATACTAACATAATGCGCTATCTTGGACACGGAAACAAGTCTAAACAGAAAATGCATCTGAATTTCATATACTCCATATACAATAATTGGGAGTTATTGTACATTTTCATTGATTTTATATATAAAACAAAGTCTTCTAATAGGAAATTTTCCACTTGTGACATCATGTCAGCACTCAAAAGTGGTTGAAATTTGGAATGTTTTGTATTTTCAGATTAGGGGTACCCAACCTATCTTTAAAACTATGGGGTCTTGGGAGAGAGCTCAGTTGGTGAAGAGTTTGGAAGGGTGGGGAAGCAAATTCAAGACCCATCATGGACTATGGTGGTCGATGTTTGCAATCCCGGCACTGGGGAGCAGAAACAAGCAGTTCCCTATGGCTCACTAACCAGCCAGTCTAGCCTAATTCTAGACTGGTGAGCCTGAAGTCTTACTGAGAGACTCAGGTAAACAAAGGAGATGGCTTCTGAAGGACATCCCTGAGGGTGACTTCTGACCTCCATAGGTATAGGCACCCACACACACTTGTGCACATAAGGACACAGAGACAGCAGAATACACACAGAGAGACAGAGATGTAGATGGATGGATGGATGCATAGATGCATAGATAGATAGATAGATAGATAGATAGATAGATAGATAGATAGATAGATAGATAGATGGATGGATGGATGGAATGATAGATAGATAGATTGATTGATTCAATAGATGCTGATAAATAATAGATGATACATAGATGTATGATAGACAGGCAGACAGACAGAAAGACAGACAGATAGACTATTGCCTTTCCTGCCTATGGTGCTGTTTGAATTACGCTGGGCAGAGATGAAAACTTAAAGGAAACTTCTTCCATACTTCTCCTCAAATCTCTAAGCTCCTTAAGGCTGATCCTAGACAGAAGTGCCCTGGCCTCGGCCTCCTTGGCTTATGTGTATAAGAGAAAGAAACACAAAGTTGATCCCAACGTGCTTAACCGATTATGTCATGCACAGAAATGCAGTTAACGGCTTGCCCAGGAAGGGGAACTTACCAAGTGATAAGTAGCCTGTGAAATATCCAACATAAGTCTTTTCAGAGCTAAGGAGAAACCCCAGCGTTGTGTATACAAACATGTTCCCAAGTCCCAGGGAAGAAGTCAGGTGTCTGTACACTTAGATTAAAAGCTCATTTGAAAGGCAGACACCAGCTGAAGGCAAACCTCATGGCTTTGCCTTTCCTTGGCCATGGTAGGTGTCCTGCAAAGGGTATTAGTGATTCTTTCCTTTCTCCTTCCAAGGGAAATCTATATAGAACGCGGTGTCCTGTGCACCGGAGTTCTTGAGATTTGCTCTCATGTGATCTAAGAGCAGGCATGGAATTTGGGGCTAGTCAGTGGGACTCCTCTCACACAGAAACACATCGTTCAACCTCTGGAAAACCTCACTCCTCCCTCTCTTGGGTTGGAGGTAGTGTATTTCAAGGCCGTTCTGGAGATTAAGTGATGTACTCATTAAAGAGGCTGAGTGAGCACATGGATGTGGTATTGATACAGTCTGTGTTGGGAGCTGTTTTTCTGAAGTGAGTGTGTGCATGTGTGTGTGCATGTACATGTGTGTGTACTTATTTTTCTGGATGTGTGTGTATTTATTTTTCTGGATTCTGCATAGAAAGAGTTCACTTCTGTGAATGAGGAGGCACGCAGTAGCCGGAACTCAGGAACAGAGCAAGACTCCTGGAGTTACCGGCAGTTGTGAGTCTACTGCTATGTGTGCTGAGAACTGAACTCAGGTTCTCCGCATGCACACTTGTGTGCTTTGAACCACACAGCCCTATTCACAGCCTCGTGAGCCATGTCTATATCTCCCAGCCTGCGCACATCCCTTTACATCAATTCTTTCGTTCACCTGAACAACTGCTCAGTAAGGTATCATTTCTGCCGCACTGTGGCCTTTGGACCACCATGCACAAAATGGATAAAATCACACAGCTAACAGTTTTATTTTCTTTCTTTTTCCTCTCCTATCCCCTCTGCCCTTTAATGTTTGTTGAGCGGTTTTGCTTGGTTCTGGTGGTGGTGGTGGTGGTGATAATGGTTTGGGGGAATGTTGCTTGTCTGGCAAAGATAAACAGTTAGTATGTAAAGCAGTCAGGCAAGATAGCTTTAAAAATGGCATGGCACCTATATGTCATTCTTAATTGGGTAAAACTGGAGAACACTATCACATTTTGCACTGTTAACAATGAAGGTGCCTGTTGGTTCGTCCCTGAAATAAATGTCCTTTTCAGATGCAGAACATTGCTTCCCAGACGCGAACCTACAGTTGGGATGTATTGTATAAGAGAAGAACAAATAAAAATTAATCTTTTTTTTAAAAAAAATATTTATTTATTTATTTTATGTATGTGAGTACACTGTAGCTGTCCTCAGACACACCAGAAGAGGGCATCGGATCCCATCACAGATGGTTGTGAGCCACCATGTGGTTGCTGGGATTTGAACTCAGGACCTATGGAAGAGCAGTCAGTGCTCTAACTACTGAGCTATCTCTCCAGCCCTAATCTTTTTTTTTTTTCAAAGTTGACAATGTGCACCAGTTTCTGCTTCCCTACAAAGTAAAGGGCAGCTAGTTCTTGCCTCTTAACCGTGCTGAGCTAAATTAGTTAGAGCCACGTTGACAAAGGAGGCTTTTGACCAAAAGGGGGATGTAGTTAGGACTCCTGGACTTCCAAAATCACATTTTTAACAAACTCATCCAACACCAACATAAAACCTAAGAAACGATGCATAGAGAAAAGAGATCGTGCCTCCCTCCAAGCACGCGGCAGTAGGCTAGACGGACTCAAATCCTGTCTGTCTCATTCACTGATACCTAGAAAGATAGAAATTGTACTGTGAACTTTGGCCTACAGGATAAATAAGTAAATAAGTACAAACATCCCTAATACATTGACCTTTAAGTGGGTAACCACCCAAATCCCATGGTCAGAGTCTCTAGTATTTATATCTTTAATAAAATATCTTTATATATTATTCTTTATGATATGAATTTGTCCATCTAATACCTTAGGATGGGACACTGTCTACCTGCAGCTTTTAGGGTGACTCCCTGAGAAGCCAGCCTGTCTCTAGCGTCCTCCAGTGCGTGTTGAAGGAAAGCAGGGAGAGCTAGAGACTTCTGGTGCTGCTGAGGTGAATTGAAAAACACTTGCACGAAATTTTGCTAAGAGCCCACCCAACACAGCTGGTCGCTCAGAAACAAGGGCTTTTATTCTTGCCCAAGTGGACACAGCTCCATGCAAAACCTTCCCAGGTGCTAGAGACAGAAAGGATTACTTCCTATGGCAGACATACCAACCACACAAAGCTTGGGAAAATGGTCCCCAAGATAGGAAGCTGGGAAATACCTGTCCCCGTTGATCTAGCTAGAGCAACTTGCAAAATGCTGCTCCCACGTTGGGATACTGGATAAAAGGGCATCTGCAGAAACAGGGTCCCAGAAGGTCATTTTTATCTCTTGGCCATCAACACACAGTATTACGAAAGCGCACAGACACGCATCCCTGCCCTTTGTCTTTAACCAGACAGCAGGCCTCTGGTTGGAGCAGTTCAGATCAACCCTATGGCTCCTGGAAGGATGGAGTCCAGGGCGGTTTAGTCAAAGCTGCTTTTAAAGGGCTGGTTAAACCCACTGCCCTACCCTATTCCGGCTCTGAAGCCCAGAGCAGTTCTTTGGAGCCAGCCAGTCAATGGAGGCAGTGTCTCCACATGCCACGAGCCACATCATCCCTTAGATGCCACAAAATCCTTGGCCATTGCAACAGCAGCTGTGTCACCCCAGCGATCTCCCTCAACAGCTGCTTTTCAATAAACCTTTTGACCAAAGGCAGCTGTTCTCTAAAGGAGGCCCATCGGTGCCTTTCCTCCCTTGTGAGTGTCTGAAATGGCTCTCTAACACCTCCCACTCGTTATCCATCCACCATCCTAGCATTTGATCTGGCATTCCAGGCCAAGGGAATGCCGAGCAGCTGTCTCGCTACACCCCAATGGTTCAAGCCACTAGCCCACAGCTATTGCATCAATCACTAGGGGGAGACTTTTGCGCCTGCGCAGGAGAGAGGGGCGTTGGCTCCTCCGGCCGTCGGTTACAGACCGCTCCAGTGAGGACTTAACACCACAGGGCTGAGAAAACTCTCTCCGTGGGAATTTTATGTAAGTAAAATTCCCATTACCCACGGATATACCGGGAAAAGCTTCAGGCAATAGAAGCATTGAGAACTGGTAATTAAGTGGATGGTAGACTTTTCCTGGGGGCAGTGCATATTTAATTTGCAATTTGAAGATTATGATCCCAGAATATCTTTTTTTAATGCCATCCGACAATAAAGGGCTAGAATTCGCTCAGCAGCTGTAAACGCTGCAGCTCTTGCAGAGGACCAGAGATCAGATTCCAGAACCCACGCTGGAGTCTCTCAACCACCTTCAAACTCCAGCTACAGGGCTCTGCCTCCCTCTTGTGGCTTCTGCAAGCACCTGCACTTGTGTGCGCATACAACTAGGCAGCCGCACATAAGCACACGTATGGAAACTTAAACATATTTAAAATAACAAAAATTAAGAATATGCAATAGCAAGACAAGCCATCTATAAAACAGCCCAAACCAGGAACATTTCTTTTAGCGATAAGGAGATAAAAGGGTGGTCAGTTGGCCCAGGAAGAAATGTTTTGACAGGATTGGTCAATAGGGAAATGCAAATCAAAATCGAGGTGAGTTCTCTTCAGTACTGTTGAACAGTAATTTTGTAAATAAAAAAAGGTGATGATATCAAATATTATTGGTGGGGATGTAAAACATCCAGTCACTCTGAAAATAAACAGTCTGGCAGCTTATTTAGTGTTTGATTCCTGAATTGGCATTCTCGAGCATCCCTCTCAAAGGAAAAATATTCATGCACACAAAAATGTGTGTGCAAATGTTTACAGAAGTGTTTTCTTCATTGGAGCAAGATTGAAAATGCTCGACTGGCATTCCATAGGTGAACGAGCACACCCCAGTACGTCTAAATAATGGACACTTAGCGACAAAAATGAACTGCCGGGACTGGAGAGATGGCTCAATGGTTAAGAGCATTGACTGCTATTCTAGAGGTCCTGAGTTCAAATCCCAGCACCCACATGGTGGCTCACAACCACCTGTTATGGGATTCGATGCCCTCTTCTCATGTGTCTCATACCTCCAGTGTACTCATAAATAAAATAAATAATTCTTTTTAAAAAAAGAAAGAGGGGTTGGGGATTTAGCTCAGTGGTAGAGCGCTTGCCTAGGAAGCGCAAGGCCCTGGGTTCGGTTCCCAGCTCCGAAAAAAAGAACCAAAAAAAAAAAAAAGAAAGAAAGAAAGAAAGAAATGAACTGCCGATACAGATGATACGGTGGAGAGATCTCAAAGGCAATATGTGCAGTGAAAAAATTTGACCTGAAAACCTACATGTTTATTTCCAATAATAAATCTTGTAATAAAAATCTAGACATGGGGGGGAGGAGAGATGGTTAATGGCTGTGCGGGATTACAAATGCCAAGAGCTCACTGGCAAGTGATTTTATTGGTAATTAAACAATACTCGTATATGTGAATTGTGGTATTTAAATTTTTAAGTTAAAATTATTGCCTATTTATGTGCATGAGCAGGCACATATGAGATGGCTGGTCTGGGATGGTTTCGGTGGTGGTAAAGGGGGTGCTTTTATTTTATTTTATTTATTTTGGCTTTTGTGAGGGCAGGGCAACATCACTGGTAAAATACCTGCCATAAAAAGTTTAACAACACCTTTGTGCAGGAAAATTTGTGTTCAGAGAGGAAACTGTTGGCTAATTTCCAGCGAGGACTCCAGTTCTTGTATATCGAAGGTGAATGGTGCGGATCGTGTTGGCAAGCAGGAAGATTGGCTCTTTGGCGGGCTGGAGCACAGGCTAGGACGCCATCTTTACTTTCCCAACCTCTTGTGTGAAACTTCGCCATCTCCTCTGCTTCTCTTCCCTCTTTCCGGCCGGCAGCCACAGTGCGTGCCCACTCCTCCACTTTCATGAGTCAGAGGTCACATGTGTGAAGTTTGGGGCCTCCACAGCCGTGGATGTGCATGGCAGTGTCTTCTTGACATCCCTGTCCTTGCTTGGCACAAATTTCCAGTAATTTTTCTTCTGCTGTATCTGAAATCACCATTAGTAGCTATTTTCCTGGAAGTTCCCCTCGAGGTTAGGTTTTGGGGTTTTTTTGTTTTTAAGATTTATTTATTTATTATATATAAGTACACTGTTGCTGTCTTCAGACATACCAGAAGTGGGCATCGGATCCCATTACAGATGGTTGTGAGCCATTATGTGGTTGCCAGGAATTGAACTCAGGACCTCTGGAAGAGCTGTCAGTGCTCTTAACTGCTGAGCCATCTCTCCAGGCCAAGGTTAGGTACATTAGCCAAAATGGTAGCAAAATGGCTAGTGGTCATTCCTTACCCACTCTACAAGGATGGTCCTTGAGGGGCTCGGGAAATCCCAAGAGTGCATGTTGCTTGGTATCTTTTATAGCTCCCTGATGCTTCAGAAAAGCACTGTGAACCTTTTTACTTTTGTGCATATGTGCAGGTGTGTGCATATGGTGTTGTATTAGGGGTGTGAGGGATAAAGGGTGGCACATGCCTGGGCACATACTTGTGGAGTTCAGAGGTCAACCATGGCAGTGTTCCATAGGAGCTGTCCCTTCCTCTCTTTTTGAGGCACGGTCTCTCACTGGAACTACGGACCACTGAATTAGCTAGACTTTAGAACCAGTGCGCCTCGGGCATTCTGCTGTCCCTACCTCCGGCACAGTGGGGAACCACAGGGGTGTATCATCGTGCCTGGCATCTTGCACAGGTGAAATAGCAGATTTGTCTCTTTTTTTCTTTTCTTTTCTTTTTTTTGGGGGGGCTGGGGACCGAACCCAGGGCCTTGCGCTTTCTAGGCAAGCGCCCTACCACTGAGCTAAATCCCCAACCCCCAGATTTGTCTTTTAAATGTGTGACTGAGAGAGTGAAAGACTCCCACCCGAATGGGACCAAATGTCACAACAAAGGTTAGCGATAAAACCAGTCCCAGATGACCCCGGGGCACAAATGCCAGCCACTAACAATACTAACAATGTAAACTTTTTTTTGCCCCATCTGTAAAATGGTTCTGATGGCACTCCTCAGTTGTGGCAGTGTAAAGATTTTAAGAATAAAAGGAAAGAAAAGGAAATCCATTCCCGCACTGCACTTGGGGCTACAATAAATATTTCTTAGTTACTAAGTTCCCATTTTCTTAGTTACTGTTCTGTTCCTCAGTGCCCGAGGTGGCTTAAAAAGAAGTGACTCGCAGTGAAGTAGCTAGCTAGAAACAACAGGGTTAATTAACTTTCCCTGATACATTCCTGAAAAGAATGTCTATTGATTCTTTCAACATGGTGTCCTTTTAAAACAGTTTGCCCCTTGCCAACCAAGCAAATGACCACTTACAGTCACGGATCCACCTTAAACTCCTCAGACCGCGGAATCTGACTTCTTGCTTCCTCCTCATGCTAGTATCAAAAGGTTATGGCCTTGATGATTCCGATTCCAACAACAACAGTACATTAAGGATTGCCTAAATCACCGCAGGCTGCCCGCACATTTTCTTATAAAAACATTTCATTTGCTTAGTCTGTTGGCGGTATAAACCTGCAAGGCCGAGGCTTTAGGAGTTCAAGGCCAGCCTTGGCAACATTGCGAGTTTGAGATCGGCCTTGACTACAGGAGACCTTGGATCTAGGGGAAGGGCAGGACATTACCGAAGGGACTAAAAATCATTCAGGGATTCTAGGGAGGAAGAGAAATCCATCTAAGAAAACCAAATGTGGTTTTCTGAAAAGGAGGAACCGAGGCGTTACTGTAAGAGGGTTTGTTTGCTATTCTCTCTTTAGGGGAGGCTTGAAGGATTACCCAAAGAAACCATCTTCACAGTAAAATATGGCTACCTTTCCCACCCTTTCGAGATCCTGCTGGGGTTTCAGAACTGATGGTGACCAAGGATACAGCGTGGCCATTTTTGTGTGCTTGGTGCTCAGCCTTTAGAAGAGTTTATAAACGTAACACGTCCCTAGCTGAAGGCATTCACACCCTAATCCGCCAGCTGTTGCAGGACTAGAGTGAGCGGATTACACCGCTGAGTCTAACAGGCAGTTGAGAAGGCGGACTGAAAGTTCCCTGCGGACAGGAGCCAAGTTAGTTGCGTCCCCTGTCACCTCCTTAAGCTTCGCCGAGATGCCAGAGCCAGACACCCTTAGGCACCTAGGCAGTTCTTATGCAGATCCGTGAAGAGTAGCCATGACTCTGCCCCCAGAACTGACAATGGCCTTGAAAGTCCACAATGTCCCCGAGAAGAGCTAGTTGGTTTTCCTTTCCAAGATTTCCTGCCGACCTGGGAGAGGCCAAAATCGGTTTCAGCTCTTCTCACCCCCAGCCTCTCTGAAACGGCTGATTTCGGGGTGGAAGGGGGGTGGGGAGAATCGGGGGCAGTAGGGCGTCCCCCCACCCGCCCCCTGCCGGGACCCCTCGAGCCCAGTGCAGGGGAAGGTGACCAGGAGGGGGAGAGCTAGCCCGCACGTGCAGCGCCCAGGGGAGGAGGCTGGGCCAGCGCAGCGCTTAGTCAGCAGCTGGGCTCGGTTTTGAAACAAAAGCCAATGTCCTCCCTCGGAGTCCGCGACCGGTCAGTTCCTAGGGGGAAGAAAGCTATGCTGCCCAGCCGGTTAGTGGCCCAACTTACTTTTCCTGAGCCCAGGATTGAGGGCCAGCGGATGTTCGGGAGTGGGTGGGATGCTGCGGGGAGGGGGCGCGGGACAGCTCGCACACACCCTGCCCTGCTCTGTTCTCCGCTTGGCCCAAGGCCGGATCCCCAGGATGCGGGACACACGCTGGTCCCAACCAAGCGCCCTGGAGCCCAGGCCCCTCCGGTGTGCGTGCAGCCGCGGCACCTTCGCCACCTCGCGTCCCACAGTTCAGACACACAAGGCCCTGGTTTCATGAATGAAATCCAATCGTGTGGTTATAAATAGCCGCCAAGGCTGCTCACGTCACGGTGGAGAGAGAGGGAGCGATCGGAGGCCGCCACCGCGTTGCTTGCTCCGTGCTGGGGCGCAGGGTTCCGCCCGGTGCCCCGCCTGGCGGGGGAAGGGGGCGGGAGGAGGGCAGGGCTGGCGGCAATAGCGACCTGGGGACGAGTCCCGTGGCCTGCGCCGGGACGCGGACGCGGCCGGGCGCGGCTGGGCCATGCTGCCTTTGTGCCACGCCGGGCGGGTGGCGCGCGGTGCGCAGGGTCCCGGCGTCCCCGCGAGCGCGCGCGGCGGGGGCCGCTGCTGAGCGGCGGAGGGAGCCGGGTCTCGCTCGGCTGCAGGGTAGGTGGCTGTGTCTTGCAGAGAGCCCCAGTGAACAGCGGAGCGCTCCACCAGCTCCCGGTCGCCCCGAGGGTGGCAGGTGGGGACCCTGGCCCAGGGGCTCCCCCTACCCCAGCCGACGTTTGCGGGAGTGAGCTGAAGGGATGCGGGGGACAGTCCCCTCACGGAGGAGTGAGCCAAAGAGATGTGGAGGAGCACCCGCCCCAGCCGCACCCCTAACTTGTAGCGGCTGAGAACACGTACAACAGGCACCTTAGCAGGCCGGCTGCACCAGGGCGGGTGCTGCCGCGCCCCCGGGAAAGGCGCCTTTTCCTCGAAGGACTCTGGTGGGGAATTCGGGACGCGAGAAGCGGGGGTGTTCTGATCCCTTGGGTGCTTACCCTGCCCCAAGCAGTGCCTTTGGGTCCACGATGACGCCCCTTGCCCTCCCCTCCCTTCCCCCCCAAGCCCTGTGTCTAGGGAGTCTGTTGTGAGTTGCTGTGCCAACAGTACACGCTACCTGTGAGGGGTTTGCACACACCTGAACTTATGTTTTCAGCTTCAGGTTACTAGGTTCATAGCCCAGGTGGTAGGGGGACATATGCAGAAGAGACCCACACTCACACCCACCCACCCCCCAAAAAAAGCAGAAGGAAGGCAGGATTGTGTAAAAGAAAAATACAACATTTGATCCCACTGTTGGCCGTGGGGTTCCCATCCCGTATCAAACTACTCAACGGAGGAGCAAAGTCAATATTTAGACTTGGACAAGCCAGAAAAGTTAGGAGGGAGCGCCAAGCACAAATTTCTGGGTTGGCTTTGCAAGTCAGCACAGAAGCTGTGCCTTTGGGGCGGCGGGCTGTCTGTACACACGTGCTGGGGCGGGGGAGGGGGAGGGGGAGGGATGCATGAAGAGTGATACTTAAGTCCCAGCAAACAGAGGAGTCATCCTGCCTTTGAACCTCCCTGGTCTGTGCTTTGGGGGAAGCTCTTGGATACTCAGCCTGGGACTTCACCCTGAGGTTCTCCACCCTGAGGGCTGTACTACCTACTATATAAGAAACAAACAGGAGACTCTAAAACATACCAGGCTTCCAAAGGCGTTCAGCTTTGCCAGGGGCAGATAATAAACCACCAACGGGCTCACAAGTTCACTTATAAACACTATTTTGAGACTCGGTGTGTATTTGGTCTGTAGTGATCTTTGAGACGCCTAAGAGAACCGGTGGTTCCCATAAGATAAACTCGATCTTTTTTGGACTGTCAGAAACGTCTGAGTGTCACCCCCCCTGGGGAGGCAAGCAGTCAATTATTAAATTAAACAGGTTCTCCCTGAGATTCCTGGATCATATTTGAATGTCAATGTGGGTATGGCTTCAACCCATTCCATCCCATGGTAGGAAGCTTTAGGCCATCTGTATCAGCAATCCTTTAAGCTTGCCTACTCTTCCAACGTTGTGAAGGTCACGGGTATCTCAAGGTACAGGGTTATGTGTGGTCTTGAAGATGCACAGAAGCCTGGTTGGTGTTACTGACTTAATACTTCTACAAAAAAAAAAAAAAATAGAAGAAACCAGAAATCATTGTTTTGGGGTTAAGATGGTGTTTTAAAATGACATTTTGAAGAAAGAAATTCTCCCACTCCCTTGTCTGTTGGAGAAAACCTGTGAGTTTTCCCTGTGCCTCCCATCCATTTGTGGCTAAGTACTTTCTCTGTACCATCCCCAAATGCTCAGAAATATACTTTTGTGAATGCTATAAAATGTTAAACATAGCTATTTCAAGATACACTTGACCCGAAGAAATGCCAGTGTACACTTAGAATAAACCAAAGTCAGGCGGACTCTGCCCATCTTCCCATGTAGAGAAAGATACTAAGTATTTTTTCTTTTTTTTTTTTTCTTTTCTTTTTTTCGGAGCTGGGGACCGAACCCAGGGCCTTGCGCTTTCTAGGCAAGCGCTCCACCACTGAGCTAAATCCCCAACCCTGTATTTTTTCTTTTAATGAGTTCCTGTGGGCTCCGGTCAGGCAGAGGGATTTCAACAGTGTTTCTCTCTACTCTCTAGGTAAGGCCAGCTGTGCTAGGAACTCCTGTTCTTCACTTCCAGCGAGCCAGGTCAGTATCTCCGTGCATGCCCACAAGCACAGGTGGATGGCGTATCCTCTGATGTGTAGTCTAGAGTGGGTGTCCTAGTCAGAAGTCTCAAAAGAATTGGGTTTTGATGTTTTATATGGTTTGAATCCATGGTTTGTTGAAATCACTCTGAGGGAAATGACCCTAAAATAAACCTCATGCCCCCTCTCTCCTTCCTGTGGGTCATGCTAACGAGAAAACCAAAATGGTGGTAGACAGTTGAGGATCCTGGGTATCTGGGTGTCAGGAATGGAGATTTGACTCAGCTTCGTCTTAGCTTTCGGGAGATACAAGAACATTTCATAGGGTAGTAGCGGACATTTGTTGAGCATGGGTCAAGATTTGGTTCTGTCCAAATGGTTTTTTTGTTTGTTTGTTTGTTTTGGTTTTTCTTTTCTTTTTTTCGGAGCTGGGGACCGACAGGGCCTTGCACTTGCTAGGCAAGCGCTCTACCACTGAGCTAAATCCCCAACCCCTGTCCAAATGTTTTTATTCTGCATTTTTATGTGTCATAAATGGACAAACATCCTATACACACACACACACACACACACACACACACACACACACACACGCATGCACGCAACGACTGTGGTGTGAAGCAACTTTTTGGTTGATTTCTTTTTAAAGTTTTGTCTTAATCTAAAACAAACTCCTATTTGAAAATTTCTACATGAGGGAGACTGAGGCCAAGAAAAGCTGAATGACTTGTTTAACTCAGTAACTACAGATAACCCGGGAGTATTCCATGGTGAAGCTGTTCGTAAAAAAGAGATTCCACTCTTTTAATGGGTGCTCCTTAGCATGGATCGGTTAAAGATTAAACTTTAATCTTTAAAAAAAAAAAAGATTGTGGGGTGTGACTTTTAAGAAATTTCCAAGTAGATTTAGAAGCAAGATGTTAAACATTCCAACATGGAAAAGGCAAAGAATATACCCTGAACTTTGTGCACATCCAAGGGTGGATTTGGGGACCCATAGAACTTTCGTAAGAAAGCCCATGTTTTCTGTTAGGTGCGATTATTTTGAATTCCATGTGCCAAGCGTAGGTTTTCATCTGCATAGATGATAAATGAGTGTTTGGAAATAGTCAGGATATAGACTTTCAAACCAACTGAGATTGTACATGTTTCCAGCCATGGTGGTCCAGGACCACAGAGGCAGAGACCCGGTTGCTTACAAGGCATCAAAGCTTGAGCCCTGTCATTCAGCAGGACATCTTTGATAAAAGGCTACAATGTGAAATGAAGCCGCAAAGGACCTTCTTCCTTCCAATCCTCAGTGTGCCTGAAATGTTCTACTCAGTGGATAGATTAGGATACATAGTAGATAAATCCCAACGGAAGTTCTGAAAAGGGTCAGTGTCTAAAGTTTTAGACGTTTGTGGTTTGCACCTCAACGGAAAGTAACTCTTACCTCTCTTTCCTCCTTTGCTCTGTTTCTAAAAGAAGAAATTGTAACAGTTGTTAGCCCTCTGGGAATTTTAAGCACAGAGTCACTAACAAATGACAAAGGTGACCCTCTAGATGAACTCTATCAAGGACTGACAGCCCCAGCTCACTTCATAGCTTTACAAACACATAGTTAGTTAAGGGGTTTCTTTGACCAATTAAGGGGTAGTTGTATGCAATTCTTTAAGAGCTCGATCCATAAAAGTTGCCATATCCTAGACCATTCCAAGACACATCCTATTCCACGGTTCTTATTGGGGACATCCCATTACAGGCCAGATCCTCACCATTAACTGATATATGGCTGACTGTGATAAATGATATGCCATAAAAAATAATCAATATGACAATCATAAATCTATAATTTATTTAAAGTAGTCAAATTACACTCTAAATTATGTAATGTTGCAGCCCAAAAGGACCTTAGAATTCGCAAGCTGTCGCTAACAGTAATTACTCAGTTAGCAGTCAGCCTTTCCTTAGCTTTCTTGGGTATCAGCAGGCTTTGGCTCCTCTCTTGTAAAAGGGCTAGAAACATTTGGACGTTGCTAACTTCGCTTGGTAATCTCACTCATAGAAAACTGACAAACCGGGACTCGGGTGACAGCACGGTCTCAAGTGTTTGGTGTACGAACATGAAGCCCCGATTCAAATTCCCAGAACCTACCTCTAAGAAAAAGCTGAGCATGCTTGTAACTCCATCACTGGGGAGGCAGGGACAGCTCGGCATGGATCAGCAAGTCTCAGGCCACCGAGAGACGATGGCTGTAAAAAGCACAAGACGGACAGTTCCTGGGGGATGAGAGCCAGAAGCTGTTCAGTGACCTCTAGGAGTACCTGCACACAAACACACACACACACACACACACATACACGTACACACACACATGTACACACACACACACACACACACACACACACACACACACACACACACACCTTCACATTTCTGTTGATCTTGTAACAACAGAAACTCAGCCTCACTGCACAAAGGTTTCCCTCTGCCCTCCCATGGCTGGTGATTTGTCTGACCCTTTTACTCCTCTTCTCTTCTCCACCAAGGCTCTCCATCAACCTCACAGCACTAAAGGGAAAGCTGGAGAAGGAATTTGAATAGCTAAGAGACAAAGGAGGAGGAGGAGGGAAGTCAGGGAAAGTATTTCTTTTTGTTTTTTTTTTGTTTGTTTGTTTGTTTTGTTTTTTCTGGAACTGGGGACCGAACCCAGGGCCTTGCACTTGCTAGGCAAGTACTCTACCACTGAGCCAAATCCCCAACCCCGTCAGGGAAAGTATGAAATGTGGTGGAAATGGGGAATGGCTATAGGTTGGTTATCTGAAGCTCTTTTTGTAATTTTTTCTTTTTTAGTTTGAGAAACACATAAAGCCAGTGACTAACAAAAAACCAGCTATCTCTCCTCCCAGCCCCTTTGTTCCCTAGGCACCTTAGGGCAGAGGTTGGGAAATAGGCCAATCAAAACACAGGAAATGAAAGGTACACATGACAGGGTCTTCCTGGGTGCCCATGGCATTGCCTGTCTTCAGATATTCCTTCCAGCTGGGACTCAGACATACAAAAGGGTGAGCTGCCAGGAGGTCCTGACAGAGCAATGACGCTTCACTACCCAACTCCTGAGTCTTCTTTCTTGAGTAATGGCAAGTCCCCAGTATTTATGGATTTTGATCTCAGGCTTCACTTCTCTGTAGAGAAATGTCTTTTAGATTTTTAGCCAACCAGAAGCTAAACCAAGTGACCCCCTCCAACACATACACCAGCTCTACCAACAATTTCCAAGACGGCAGGCACTGTGCCCGGTGTTTGTTTTCAGGTCCAATTTATGGAAGCACAAAAGGAGGGAGAGAAGGTCAGGAAACTGATAAGGCACAAAACATAGAGATCGGGTACATTTTAGTCTGACCAAGAAGTTCATTTTAGATGAACTCCAGGCTAGGGGTACTGTAAGCCTTTCCATTTCAGGTTACTCTTGCAGAAGGAAAAACCCGAGTGTCAGATGACATATTCCTACAGGCAGTTTATCTAACAAATACATCATCTGAGCTACCTGGCCATCTTGCCTACACAAACCTGCAAACTACGGGTCATTTCTAATGTATGTTGTTGGAAGTCACAGGCACAGACACTCAAGTCAATGCCAGTTGAATCAGGGAGTCAAGGAAAGTCCCTATAAGGTCACTTGTTTGAGCCTCCCTCTGGTGACAAAGCACTGGCACCAACAAAGTGATGTAACTTGACCACTCTCATAGTTAATAAGTGACTTCTCCTGAACTCAGCTCAGGTCTCTCGATCCAACCCAGGCTCCATTCCCGTTACATAACACCACCTAGAAAGTGCCAAGACTTCTGAACTCTCCAACTTTGCCACAGATCCAGTGAGCGAGTCCAAAATACACACACACAACCCAAGCCATGTCCAGCAGCGAAAGATAAGACGGTGCCAGTGGTATACAGATATACAGGGTACTGGGAGCAACTCTGCTTATCAGCAAACATGTCGACACAGAGTGTTCCTTTTTCTCCTCGTCAGAACATAACTCTCAAAGCTCTGATCCGGTCCAAGCCATCTCAGCTGACCAACCCATCGGCTGCTTTGTAATTCTGTCTCTGCTCTGGCCGCTTATTAGCCGTGGGCTTCGAGTGAAATAAGTTTTGGACTTCCCTCTCCTCGCCTGCAAATGGCAATGGCATATACCCTCATCCCTGAAGCCATGAGGATATCCTAAAGCCAGGGGTGCAGACCACATACTCCGTGCTCACCAAGGTTAGTGGTCTCCTGAGCCTTCCTGGAATATATGGGCAGGAAGCATTGTAATGTGGATGGGTGGTCTAATCCCTTTATCTCTAAGTTTGCTGCTGCCTTTAGACGCTGATGTTACAAGAATAGTTACAGTAACATTTCCTTCTAATCATCTCTTGAGTTAAGTGAGTGTTCATATATTCTCTCTCTCTCTCTCTCTCTCTCTCTCTCTCTCTCTCTCTCTCTCTCGTATGTGTGCATGTATGTGTGTGTGTGCACTCAAGTATGCATACTCCCTCTCTCTCGCTCCTTGCTCCTTGTATTCTCTCTCTCTCTCTCTCTCTCTCTCTCTCTCTCTCTCTCTCTCTCTCTCTCTCTCTCTCCTCCCTCTCCCCTCTACCCTATGCCTTCTCTGTCTGCTGGTCCTGGTGGCACATCTCCAGTAGCATGTCTTTCCCCTGTAGTCTAGAGTCTCTGGAGTTTCCATGAATCCTTTCATTGTTTGAGCCTCAGCCCTCACATAATACCCAGATCATCCTGGAGAGCCTGGCCTCTCCTCCTTCCCTTCCAGACACCACATGGCTCTCTAAGGAATGCTTCTCATAGCCCTTGCATCTCAGAGCAACTGCAAGGTTTCCAACCAAGTCGCCAAGACAGTCCTTGCCTGCAGCAAACTTTTGCTTTCAATTTCGAAGCACACGTCCGAGCTCCCCGCCTCCTTTTCAATTAAGAGGCCCACTGAGCATTCTGTCTGGCTGTCTTTTCTCTGAGCCATGCCCTGCTGCTGCTGCAGGTGAGTAGCTAGGAAGCCATAGCGCTGCAGTTGGGCCCTCCCCCACACACACACACACTTGATAACCAGCCTGGCCTAAAGGACACCTCCAGGAAGCATTCCAGCACACACCTCTCTCTCCCCCCTAGCTGCCACACGGTCATGTGGCACTTGCTCTGCTCTGGACTTGAACAGAGTCTTGGCAACACATCCTGTCCATCTCTCACGCAGCAGAGGGAGCCTGCCGGGACTGTTTTTGCCTTTACCCATACCTGGTTTTTTTCCTTCTGTTTTTAATAATTCAGTGGCCTCAGTAGCCTCGAATGGACTTCTTTTTTCCTGACGGCACAGTTACCGCTTAGTAGTTGGCAAATGTTTAGTGCAAGATGGGGTGTGGCTATAGTCTGTGAAGCAGCTAAGTTAGGGGCCTGGTGCTTTGAGCCCCAATTACTACACTGTCCCTAGCCTTATTAGTAACCTCACATGGGTTGAGCTTTGATGTCGCTCTTACCAAGGAGCTAATAATGCTTAAAACCGGGCTTCAATGGGAATGGGAGTTGCAGTAGGGGAGACAGTCTGAGCTCTAAGGTAGGACCTGGTATCAGGAGTTCCTAACAAGCCAGTGAGATTTGAGTCTAGACTGGACCCTCACCTAAGTTCGTTGCCTGAGTCTTAAACGTGGAAGGAGTGGGGAGGGGTAGTTGACTGATGGGTCTTGTAGGGAAAACAAATTACATCAGCTATCACCGGGACAAAACTCTTGACAGAAGCCATTAAGGGAGGCCAGGTTTCTGTAGGCTCGCAGTTCCAAGGAAGGTGTTGTGAGGCAGCTGATCCCTATGCATCCGAAAATAGAACAAGGTGAATGCTGGTGTTCCATTTACCTTCTCCGTGTCATGGAGTCTGGGACACCGGAGCATGAGCCACCCACATCCATGATGAGTTTTTCCTCCTCAGTCAAACCCCTCTCTAAACATTCCCACAGACATCCCCAGATGTCTGTTCCCACGGCAATTCTAAATCCAGTCAAGTTATCAAGAAAGATTAACCACCATATAATTAACCGCACATGTGTACATAAACAGAGATGGAGGTGCTTCTGGGGATCGGACATACGGCTTCATGGTGTGTGCTTCACATGTGCAAGGCTCTGTGTCCAGTTTCCAATGTGCACATGTATACATACCTACACAAGTGCTAATCAGAACCGTAGAACAAACACTTGACAATAAGAACACTCACCAATACCTCTTACTATAACTCTTACACTGGTGCCCGTTTCTTACTGAATGGTCCTATCAGTTACACACACTTACACACACACACACACACACACACACACACACACACACACACATCTACAGCCAACATATGGTTATATAGTTAGCCTGTCAACAGAGTTCAGTTCCCACACAAGTGTTCCGTTATCTTTCACAGTGACAAGTAAGACAGAAGTGAAACCACAGAAGCACAAGTCTGGACTGCACCTAGCTGTCTGTGGTGTGCACAAGTGTCCTAGTTAGGTTTGCTATTTCTGCAATGAAACACCATGACCCGAAAGCGTATCAGGGAGGAGAGGGTTTATTCGGTTTATGCTTCCAGATCAGAGTCCGTCACTGGAGGAAGTCAGGACAGGAACTCAAGCAATGCCGGAACCTAAAGACAGGAGCTGATGCAGGGGCATGGAGGAATGTTTACTGGCTTGCTTCCCATGGCTCGCTCAGCCTGCTTTCTTAGAGAACCCAGGGACCACCAGCCCAGGGATGGCACGATGGGCTGGGCATTCCCCATGGATCACTGATTGAGAAAATGCCCTACAGCTGGATCTCATGGAGGCATTTCCTCAATTGAGGGTGCTTTCTCTCTAGTGACTCTAGCTTGTGTCACAAAACCCAGCCAGTGCAGGGAGTCTATGACAGAATGGCTAGAAGAAGTGTTTGAACTCTGCAAAGATACTTCCTCAGATGGGCCAGTCACAATGTAACGACACAAACAACACACCTTTCAAAAAGTTTTTTATTATTTTTAAAATGTATATATATATATATATATATGTATCTTATTTTATCTGTATGTACATTAGTGCTTTATTTGCATGACAGAAGAGGGCATCCAATTCCATTACAGATGGTTGTAAACTACCATGTGGTTGCTGGAATTGAACTCAGGACCTCTGGAAGAACCAGTGCTCCTAACCACTGAGGCCATCTCTCCAGCCTCACACATAACACACTTTTTATGTTATTCTACAGGACACTAAATTGAGCCCCAATTTTTGTGATGACCTCTTATGTGATGCTAATACTTCCGAGGTGACTGATAGTTCAGAGGTGGCACACCGGCAAACCCTTCTTCAATGCTTCTGCCCCACACATAACATTGCTGTGATGACGTCTAAGGCATAAACTATCTGTGTGTGTTTTTAATTGCTGTGTTCTGTTTTTTACTGTGTGGGTGTTTTAACCTGTATGTATGTCTATACACCTCATGAGAGCCCAGTGCCTACAGAAGCCAGTAGAAGAAATCAGGTTCCTTAGACTTGGAGCTACAGATGGTGGTGAGCTGCCATGTGGTTACTGGGAATCAAATCTGGGCCCTCGGCAAGTGCAGCCAGTGTTCTTAACTACTGAACCATCCCTCCACCCAGTATAGGTTTCTAACAAAATAGAAGATAATGAGAAAACGGTGGCTTTTGAGAACTTGGGATGGTTTATTTCAACAAAGTTTCTACAACTTTGTGTGTGTGTGTGTGTGTGTGTGTGTGTGTGTGTGTGTGTAATACTGGCACTGGTTTAATGGACTTGTCGAGTTTTACAGTTTGCTCTCATGAACTAGTAGGGGCTGACCCCGGAACATTGAGAGCTCTGCGGTTCTCAGCTTCAGCCTTACCTTGATTGGGACTTCCTCCCTACAGTTTCAGGCTTAGGTCTTCCCTGGGTCTCAGGAAACGGAACTGAAAAGATTTGTATTGAATTTGACCTTACATAAAAATACATAAAACCTAATTGTGTAATAGAAAATGCTCAGAAGCCAATGATACACACACAGCCTGCACAGGGGCAGAATCACTCTGCAGTAACCACGGCCATGGTTTCTACTTTGTGTCAGTCTGTGCTGATTTTGCACAGCATTGGGGCTCCTTGTGCCATTTCATATGCGTACATAGGGCACTCTGGGAGTCTCTCACTATACCTGGAGTTCATTGATTGAGAGGTAAGCAGGCTGGCCAAAAAGCACAGGTTACAGATATGTCACTCGTGACTTTTGTGGGTTCTGGGGTTCTGTATTTAGGTCTTCACTTACTGAGGCATCTTGCCTACCTACCCTGTATGCTTTGCAGCGCCTAACTTCTTTCCCTCAGCATTGTGGATATGAAATCCATCCGTGATGAATGGAGCAAGACTTCAGCCGCTCTCATTGGTGTAGATTATTATTCCATTGTACAAATGGATCCACTTCTCATTGATTTATCCATTCTACACATAGTGGGTTGTTTCCAGAGACTGTTTCTTAGGAGCCGAGGTGCAGAAACATTCCTCTGCTCCTGATGGGAGCATGCTATTCGAGTCATGCTATTCTTCCTCAGTCAGTGAGCTCCTCTCCCTCTCCTACAGCACACCCAAGGCCATTGGTCCATTTGTGTGAACATGCTTTCACTTCCCTAAGGCCTGAGGCCACTGTTTCCGTGGATCACAGATTGTCCTCCGGACTCCTCTCTGTGCAGCTGCCCCTTTCATCGGGACATCTGCATTTATTCTAAAGGGTCATGGTATCTGGCTTCACATCAGTAAGCGGAGTGGAAGTGACAGACAATGTGGCCACGGAACTGAGGGCTAAGTCTGGCAGCTGATCAGTGAGGCTCCTGGAGAGAGGTTCAGCTCAGGGAAATGGCTTCCTAGTGTGTATCAAACAAAAATCAACAGTGAGCTCCCTTGACTGGAAGTCCACCAAGCACTCTGCCCTCACTTGACTTGGTCTGGGGAGAGTGTTACCCATCAGTTGTTCAGCGGGTGACCCCCCCCCCACCTCTAGGGTATTCCTTGGGAAAATTTTTGAAGAGTGGGAGAGCAGTGAAAAAGAAAGCAGTGGGGAGAAAGACAAGATTTTTTCATCTGCTTGGCTCCAAGCACACCCTAACCCTAACTGGTGTAGCTCTGTCCCCTCAGTGTTTAGCTGCAACCGTTCAGCTGTGCTGTGTCTTTATTAATGTTTGCACTGCAGAGACTCACCCTCTGACAGCCCTGGAGAATGTTTTCAGTGAGCCAGCTGAAAAGCGCGCACAGACACACACACACACACACACACACACACACACACACACACACACACAGAGGGAGAGAGAGAGAGGGAGAGAGAGGGAGAGAGAGAAAGAGAGACAGGGAGAGAGAGAGAGAGAGAGAGAGAGAGAGAGAGAGAGAGGGAGAGAGAGAAAGAGAGACAGGGAGAGAGAGAGAGAGAGAGAGAGAGAGAGAGAGAGAGAGAGAGAGAGAAAGCAACAGTCCCATATGCTTGCGTTATTCACAGCTTGCGTTATTCACAGCTTCTTGTTTTCTCAGGAGAGCATTAACATGTTTCCTTCAAGAATGATCAACATCACCATCGTTGTTAACCCTTGACCAAGTTTTCCCCGGCCTGCTCTGGGCCACAGCTCAGCCACACACCATAGCTCTCTAAGGGATCTGCAAAACCCATGACCCAAGTAGGACACCTAAAAAGCACCCATGGAAAAAGCACAGACGTGACAGCTAGATAGACCAGGGGGACAGAACACCAGGCGGGTATGGATGTGGAGGCAGGAGACTCAGAAGTTAAGTTTATCCTCAGCTGCATATCAGTTACAGACTAGCCTAGGTTATATACCTGTTCTATAAACAAACAAACAAACAAACAAACAAGTTGTGGGGAACTAGGAATTTGGCTTGGTTGCTAAAATATTTGTCATATTAACATGAAGACCTGAGTTCAGATCTCCAAGATCCACACATCAAGCTGGGTGCTGTGGGTCAACTTCCAGTATTAAGACAGGGATCCTGCTACCCCAGTATTGGGATGGGGTGCAGCGGACTCACTGACCTAGCCAGTTCTGTAAGAGACCCCGCCTCAAAGTACAAGACACAAAACAGCTGAGAAAGACCAGCCACCCTGGCCTCTGACCTCTGGCCTCTGGCCTCTGCATGTGCATATATGCAGACATGAGCACATGCACATGCATATAGCACTCACATACAAATGTCAAAAACAACATTTAAGAACCAACAAGAACACATCATCAATACCTGCCTGAGTCTGCCATTCCCCTACCTTCCTCGAGGCTGAAGTGATAGATCCCACATCCAAGGTGGAGGTGAGCCATTCATTCACAGACCCTCACTCCTCACAGAACCATCGCCTCATCTGACCAACTAGTATCAGTTTAGGCAGGACTCTGTCACCCATGGATCTGAACATTCATGCATACCACCCCTTCCCAGTAACGATCTTAGCGCAGAATGAATGACACACAGGAGTGCGCCTCAGTATTTATACGCCTGTGACTTCAGAAACAGGCATGCGCACAACACGCCAACCAGGGAATTCAGAGTTGCTTTCCTCCTAACGAATGTCAGGTTCTGTCACACTGCTGACCCATGCTTAAAATAGTGTAACTGTGATTGATTTCTGCAGAATACGTTCGCTTTCTAATACCCTCAACTCGCTCGCTCGTTTCCGTAAGCATAAATATTTTCTTTGGATGCTCAAATGTTCAAAGCCAAGAATTTTTCCTTTTCTGCTAGAAATAGTTTTGTGTGTGTGTGTGTGTGTGTGTGTGTGTGTGTGTGTGTGTGTGTGTGTGTGTGTGTGTGTTCTGAGTGGCCTCGGCTGTCTTTTTTATTCAGTTCAGTTTCTGTCTCTGGTATTTGGCACAATATCATTTGATTTCTGGAGTTTTTTTGTTTTGTTTTGTTTTTCCATTTGGAAGCATGGGTCAAAAGGAAACTGACTGGCTGTGGTTTACAGACGTGTGTTTTCAAAGTTTAAGCATCTTCAAAAGTAATTTTTTAGGGGTCTAGAGAGATGGCCCAGAGGTTAGGAGCATTTGCCACTCATTCTCTGGCAGAGGACCTGGGTTCAATTCCCAGCACCCAACATGGCAGCACACTGTAACTCCTGTTCCAGGAGATATGACAACCTTTACTAACCTCCAACAGACCAGACACACAGAGGCAAGATGCTCATACACATAAAAATAATAGTAATAATAATAATAACCTTTAGGGCCTGCAGCAATGGCTCAGTGGGGAAGAGCATTTGCTATATCCACATGAGGTCCTGAGTTCACATCCCAGGACCCCCATGTGAAGGTGAGCATGACCCTTAGTGCCTAACTAACTAATGCTGTGGATATGGAAACAGGAAGAATCAGTGGGAGGGGGTCTCTGAGCTTGCTAACCACCAGCCTGTCCCCAATTTCAATGAGACCCTGTCTAAAGGGAAGAAGGGAAAGAGTCATAGACCAGGACACACAAATCCTCCTCTGGCCTACACTCTTTCAAACTCACACACACAGATATATATCACACACCTATACTCACACATACACACCTATAAACATACACCACATGCACTCACCACAAACATACACACATACACATACACCACACACACACATATACATACATATTCACACTACCACACACAAATACACATACACAAATACACACCATATACACATATACATGCATACACACCACACCATACACATGTACATATACACAAACACCACACTGTTGCTGTAAAATTATAAAAACTGCTGTCTTTTAACCTGCACTAGGTCCGGCACCACAGTGTCACAAGATATCTGGCAGATATCTTCATCTCAGTGCCCCACATTGGGTGCCACCTATTGCTGTAAAATTATTAAAAAAAAAAAATGCTGTCTTTTACCCCGCACTAGGTCCAGCACTGAAGTGCCCCAAGATATCTGGTAGATATCTTCATCTCAGTCAGCAAAGCTTCTCACCCGCTTTGCTGTATCCCATATCACACTGCTGATGGCTTCTCTCTGCACCTGGCAACAATCTCTCTACCCGTCTAGTTCCCAAGGCAGGCTGCCACCATGCCAGACATATACATCCCAATTCTGCGGTGGCCTAGTGCGGTGGCCAGCCACCACATACTCTCTTAAACTTAAATTGCCACATGAAAGAACACACAACACAATAACCTCTAATCCAGTTGATAAGATATAATTGCCCACCTAGACATACAGAGTCCTGTACACATCCATCCCTTAAGAACATTCATAACAACCTGTAAATGTGCAGAGAGGAATCTTAACATCAGCCTCCATGTTCTCTCGGCTGCTTCTCTCCTTCTTCCAGATTCCTCTCTCTCAAATTTTTCTCCTGCCCATCCTTCCTTCTCTTCCAATGACAGGCCTATTGTACCTACCTTCACCTATATGACATCATCCTACATCACATATACACACACATTACACACACACACACACACATATATATATACATAGACATACTCATATACAAATACACATACACACATACCATATACACACATACATACACATTACACACATATATACATACATATACATACCACATACACAAATACACATACACACATACCATACATATATAACACATACACATACCACACACACATACATTTACACGCTACACACACAAATACACATACACCATATATATACACATACACAGCACAACCACACCATGCACACCTACACACACCATGCACACACACACATATACCACACACACATACACACACATAAATACACATAAAAACACACACACCACACATATGCATCATACACCAGTAATAATAATAATTTTATAACTGGTTTATATAAGCACTCTCAGAATAGTTAGCAACACACTTATATAGTCCCTATATCTTTTTTTTTCTTTTTTTCGGAGCTGGGGACCGAACCCAGAGCCTTGTGCTTGCTAGGCAAGCGCTCTACCACTGAGCTAAATCCCCAACCCCTAGTCCCTATATCTTTAAATCCTGAAATATTCTCCTTCATAAAAGCAATACACCCTGAGCGTGGTAGCCCATGCCTTTAACCCCAGCACTGCTAGTGGCAGAGGCATGTGGACCTCTGGGAGTTCAAGGCAACTTTGGTCTACATAGTGAGTTCCAGGCA
This sequence comes from Rattus norvegicus, assembly GCF_021556685.1. Taxonomy (NCBI): domain Eukaryota; kingdom Metazoa; phylum Chordata; class Mammalia; order Rodentia; family Muridae; genus Rattus; species Rattus norvegicus. The sequence continues at coordinate 20,175,186 of NC_141553.1, read as the reverse complement.
GCTTGGGCTACATAAGTAGAGCCTGTCTCAACCACCAAAAGAAATAAAAGAAATACACATCGAAAGTACCATCCTGCTATAAAAGAATGATGTATGACGTACTGCTGCCAGCTATAACACTAGTTAACTTGAAACCATTTGCTGAGGGGAAGAAGAGAGACAGAGACTCCAGACTTCGAGACTCCGTTCATGAGAAATGCTATGAGCAAGCAAAGTCACCAACAGAAAGATGAGTGACGGCCAAAGCTGGGGCAAGCGCCAGTTAGGACAAGCAGATATGATGCCAAGATTTCTTTTTTGGGGGGGGGGGGTGACATGCTGCCGTTGCATATGAGTGCCATTGTCTAACTCTGGGGATATTAAAAAAAGAATAAATTATACATTGTAAATGAGTAAGATTTGTGGCACGTGAATTCGGTCCCAATTTTTAGTTAGGTCATGGTAAGTAGAAAGTGTCAAGATGGGGACCTGAGAGATGTCTTGGCATGTAAGGTACCTGCCACACAAGTATGAGGACAGGAAACCAGCACATACATTAAAAGCCAGGCGGGCACGGTGGCCCACATGTGACCCCCACAGTTGGCAGGCAGAGACAGGGATCCCTTGGGGCAAGCTGGTGAACTCTAGGTTCCTCAAGAGATCCTGCCTCAGTAAATAAAGATAACAATAGAAAGCAGATGTCAACCTCTGGCCTACACGCACGCACGCACGCACGCACGCAACGCACGCAACGCACGCACGCAACGCACGCACGCATGAGCACATGGAAACATGCTAGGAATGAACTATCGATGCTTCACTCAGCAGCTGCTGCTGCTCTCTGTTCATTGTTTCCTTCCGGTATATTCTCCGTGATGTTTTAGCGATGGAAGAAGTTGTTTTTCCAGGATAACCGGGACACAGTTTCCACATTACTACATTTTAAGTAGTCGTATATGAATGTCGCCAGCCGCTCCCTTAACAAGGCTGGAGCTAAAGGAAGGTCCACTAAGTTGATAATTGGGTCTTACATAATGGGATGGCTTGCTTCCGACTATGATGGTCACCCTCTGCCAGGAGGAAAGGGTGGTCCAACGAAAGACAGAGGGCCTGGTAGGCAGAGAGACTCACATGGATGCCAGGAAAGAGGGAACCTTAGGGAGAAGCGCTCTGAGGAGAAGGCTCTCAGAATCGAGACTCACATATTACACAGAGCAGTCGTTCTCTTCAGAATCCCTTGTGTGTTGAGGCAGGCCATGACACCTCACTGAGGGGGTGGGGGCTCCATGGAAGGAAATGAGGAGGCCCCCGCTTTTAAGCTTTGCCTCCTGTGCATTTGAAAGAGCTCTCGGCTATGCTTCTGATCATGGCCCTACTACGTTCCCTTGAATTCTTGTTTTTCCTGTATAGTCGGACGCCTTTATCAATAGCCTGAGAGTATCCTCCTGATCTCGGGCATGAGTGATTCAAGTACTTCCCAAGCAGGGTCTAATTTGAAACAACTACTTGACGGGGCTTATCCCCAGTTGATAAAGGAAATAAAGGCTCTTGTTTAGAAACAGGCTCATACTGACTGTGGTGAAGACCTTTAATTCTATCAGGAGGCAGCGGCAGACGAGGAAAGAGTGCTGTGAGTTCCTGGCCAGTCAAAGCTATACAGTGAGAAAGAAGGAGGGCAAAGAGGTGAGGACGGAGGGAAGAAAGGAAGGAAAATGCCCAGCATCACACAGCAAGCACGTCTGTTTGTGTAGCACTAATGGTATTCATGCATATGAGGCGTGTGCCCAGTGTACGTGTGTGTATATATTCATATGTGGAACCCAGAAGTTGACCTCAGTTGTCTTCATTAATCACATTCCTTTTGACTCGAGGGCTCACTGAACCTGGGGTTTGCAGATTTTGCTAGTCTGGGAAGCCCCAAGGATCTTCCCATCTCTACGTTCCTAGTGCCCAGATTACAAGCACTAGTGCAGAGCCCCAGGCTTTTGTAGATGCTGGGGATTGAATGCAGATCCTTCTGCCTAAGCAGCAAACTGAGTGGGCCATCCCCTCAGGCCCTGGCTTTTGTCATTCTCAATAAAGATGTTCTAGATACAGCTTCTCAAAAGTGTTGGGCATGTGTAGAGGCATTTCCTCAGCTAGATGATTCAGGAAGCGACAGTTCAGGAAGCGGTCCCCTCACGTCCAAGAGTTCAAGGGGCTGTGGTTGTAAAGCTCCTCCTCCTGTGTCTTTCTGTTGTGGTAAAATTAAAAAAAGGTTGCACGACCTGGTTCCCGTGAGTTCCCACTCTGCGTAAATCTGCACACTCTTGCTGTTTCTGTCAGCCGCTTTCACACACTGTCCCCTTGGCGGATGTTGCCATGCCTGAGACTCACATCGCATACGGGGGGCTGTGCTAGTGTGGCCCCACGCCAGGCTAACCCCAAGCATTCTATAGCCTACTACGGCTTCCTGTCATAGACTCTGTTCACACTCCCACCAATCTAGTAAAGACAGAGCTCAACAGGCTGTATCCCAGCAACCAGATTTATGTGTTAAATGCTCAATGTACAATACAACCACACGATTAACTTACAACCAATTGATAAGGATATAAACCGCCCGCCTAGATAAAATATATTTTGTTCATCTAGACATAGAAAGCCCTGTACAAGCCATCCCTTAAGAATATTCATAACAACCTGTAGATGTGCAGAGAGAAATCTTTTTTTTTTTTCCTTTTTTTCGGATCTGGGGACCGAATCCAGGGCCTTGAGCTTGCTAGGCAAGCGCTCTACCACTGAGCTAAATCCCCAACCCCCTTTTTTCTTTCTTATTTTTTAAATATTTATTTGTTTGTTTTGTGTAAATACACAGTCATTGTCTTAAGACACATCAGAAGAGGGCATTGGATTCTATTACGGATGGTTGTGAGTCACCATGTGGTTGCTGGGAATTGAACTCAGGACCTCTGGAAGAGCAGTCAGTGCTCTTAACCTCTGAGCCATTTCTCCAGCCCCGAGAGAAATCTTAGCATCCGCCGCCATGTTCTCTTGGCTGCTCCCTCCCTTTTACTCCAGTCTCCTCCTCTCTCTAAAACCTTTCTCCTACCCATCCTTCCTTCTCATGTCCAATGACAGGCCTCGTTCTATCCCGTACCTGCCTTCACCTGCACAATGACATCAACCTACATCTTTTATTAGTTTGTTTGTGGCCAAATATTTAGTTCACAGGTTGCTTACTGGGAGGTGGTGTACAGGGGGAGTAGCTAACCCTTATTATCCCGTGTGGGCTAAGCTCGCTTGAAGGAAGGTTTGCTGGCTCCTGTACAGTTGAAACCACCGGGGATGCCCAACAACCCTGTTGTTCATCACTCAAAACCCAACCTCAATGCTCTTTCCTGGTCACCATCTTTCTCCAACATTGATTAGCTTTGATTTTTACCAGCCTGTGTGCTTCAGCGACTTCTGCGAGCTTTTCCTTGAACTCGCGGTTCCCTTCCTGTGCCCTGCTATGCCCTTTGATTTATTAGGATTTGATTTTTTCGGTAAGAACTGCCCTTTCCCGCCTTCCAGGATATCTCTCAGAGATAAGGTTTGTCGTACAAGACACTGAGGCCTGATTCAAACTGACTTCTTTTCCCCCTCCCTTTGCATAGCCCAAGCTAGCCCTTTCCTCCACCTCCCAAGTGCTGCGACCCTTCACTCGTGGCACCGTACCTGGCTTGCCCTCCTCGCTTCTGGTCTATCCGTCGCTCTTTGCTCCCTCAATTCTTCAGAACCAACACCACCTGGTGGGCGCGTTTTGCCATCCAATCCTTTCGTTCTGCCTTCAGTTCTGAGCATAGATGGTTTCTGGTGTCCTTCCTCCGCCCCTCCTTTGCTACCACCCATGTTTCTTGTTTGATTTTTCTCTGTCTTGTTCTCAATATGGAATCCCCTTACGGTACTCACAGGCTGCCTTTGTGTTCTCTTGTCTCACTACCCACATAACCTACGTGTGCTGTTCGCTCACCTGTGATTTATTTTAGCATCATTTCTACTGGTCACATCTTCTCTTCTGCTATTCCTCACAGAATATCCACTCCATGGTTTGTAACAAGCCTCACAAGTCTCCCTCTACCCATTAGAAAAAAAATATCCAGATGGCTGAGGACTGAAGTATATGCTAAATCTCTCTGGTTGGCCTTGGCTCTGCCAGAGTCTCCAGCAGCCATTCGGTACCAGAGAAGACAGAAGTTAATGAGCTGGAGAGAGACTCTAGAGGTGAGATAAGGACAAAAGGAAGCAGCATCTGAGCTCGGAGGAATCACTGATGCTTGTTCACACCTGATAGTGCCCCCTCACCTCATTCTCCCTTAAACTGGCATTACGGTCAAGTTCCTTCACTGCAGCCAGACCATCAGTTCTCAACCTGTGGGTCGAGACCCCCTGGGTTGTCAACGGACCCTTTTACGGGAGTTACCTGTCTAGTGAGGGTTTTACTGCTGTGAACAGACACCATGACCAAAGCAACTCTTCTAAGGACAACATTTCATTGGGGCTGGCTTACAGGTTCAGAGGTTCGGTCCGTTATCATCAAGGTGGGAACATGGCAGCACCCAGGCAGGCATGGCGCAGGAGGAGCTGAGAGTTCTACATCTTCATCTGAAGGCTGCTAGCAGAATACTGACTTCCAGGAAGCTAGAATGAGGGTCACACCCACAGTGACACACCAACTCCAACAAGGCCTAACAGTGCCACTCCCTGGGCCAAGCACATACAAACCATCATACTGAGACCATCAGAAAACAGATTTACATTAAGATTTATAACAGTAGCAAATTATAGTCATGAGGTAGCAATGAAAATAATTCTATGATTGTGGGGGGTGGGGGGCTCCCCATAACTATTAAAGGAAGATTGAGAGCCACTGATCCAGACGAAAAGGCCTGGCCAAGCAGGCAGGGGGAACTAGGATGGGACAGTATCCTGTGAGTACTCAGATCTCTCTCTCTGGCCATCCTCCTCAAGAGGCCATGGGCTGCTCCATGCTCAGGGCAACATGTCCATCTCTCAGAGGCCCTCTGCTGGCCCCACAATCTATTTTTCCAGCCACGTACTAGGTCATAATGACTCCATTATGGTTATGGGAGGCAGAGAACACGCCGCTGATGGGACCAATCCTTTCCCTTTGAAAATGGACAGGCCACGGGCCATGTGTACACTCCTTGCTTGGCTCCATGGAAGGGATTTGGCAGATGTCCTTCCGTTTCTGACATATGGCTACTCCTCAGCCTTCCTTCCGGTATTGTTGTTGGATGCAGCTAAATGGCCCTTTACATTACGCTTCCATTTCTGCTACAAACCAACAAACCGATCTCCATGTCTCATCGGTCCATATGCTGCTTCTTTCTCCTCTAGCCGAGGAATGACTCACGGAAGGGCTTGGACACCCTTTGAGTTGTTAATGTCCAAAAGAGAATGAGAAATACGTATGTGTACATGCACACACACACACACACACACTCACACACTCACATATACACAAACACATACAAACTCACACACACACACTGACAAACACACACACTCACATATACACAAACACATACAAACTCACACACACACAAACATATGCACACTCACACACTCACATATACACAAACACATACAAACTCACGTACACACACACACTCACATGCACACACAAACACATGCACACACTCACATGCACACACAAACACACACACACAAATTCACACACACACAAACACACACTCACACTCACACAAACACAAACACCCACAAACACACACTCACAAACATACACTCACACACACACACAAACACACACACATATATATGTATATATATGTACATATATATGCATATATATATATAAAGATTTATAAATTGATCATAGGTGTTTGAGTACAATAATTAGCCAAGTTCTTTTATTGTTCCCAACCAAATAAATCCCCTGGGCCTCCCGCCTATATTTGTTGACCCTCTTCTCCAGCCCTTAAATTCCCATTTGGTGGAGGGGCCTGATCTTGGTCCTTGTGGTTCCCATGGTAACGGATGCCCTTCTCACTTGGAGACAGCAGTGGGTGTGAGACCACCTGCCGAGCTCTGCTCTCAGGATGGGCCACAGCAGATGTCCCTTACAGCATTCCTCTCGCCCACCGCATGCTACTCTCCAAGCTACCAGGCTTAATAATCAGTCAGCAGAGGCGGCCACACATGAGTTCTCTGCTGGCCCTGAGGTGCAAGGTTTCCTACGGAGAGCGGTAGGGCGGTTACATTTCTGTGCCCGACTCAACACTTATTGGAAGGTGCACATGGGCAAAGTACTGTGTAAATATTAAACAAAATTCCGACCAAAAAAATGGGTATCTCAGAGCTGGAAATAATGCCTCAGTTAGTAAACTGCTTGCCCAGTGTGCATAAAGCGCTGGGTTTAGTGTGGCATATATCTGGCATGGGGGAGGTAGAGACAGGAGGGTCAGAAGTTTAAGGTCATCCTTGGCTACACATCGAGGTGGGGGCCGGCTTGGACATGAGACTGTATCCCCAAATAACAACAATGACAATAATAATAATAATAATAATAATAATAATAATAATAATGTGTAATCCTGATGGGGTATAAGCAGAATAATGTATGGAATGTAATTATCTGTCTTACAAGTTGAAATATGATAAACACCCCAGAAGGCAGTGTAGAAGGAAAGGCCTTGCAAATGCATCTTCTTCCAAGATGCAACTGGGGCCTATCTACCTGTCTACCTCTGTGGATTCCACGCCGAACAGAGATGATCCTGTGTGTCACGGTCCCCTTGCCTCTTCTCCCCTCTGTTCTACAGCGGCCTTGTGATACCAGTGGCACCTTTTTTTTTTTTTTTTTGGTTCTCTTTTTCGGAGCTGGGGACTGAACCCAGGGCCTTGCGCTTCCTAGGTAAGCGCTCTACCACTGAGCTAAATCCCCAACCCCGGTGGCACCTTTTGAAAGCCCACCAGGACCTGCCGTTCCCCTGTGGAGACACTGCTCCTTTCTCACAGCATTTGAAGCAACTCCTATCTCTAGACTGTGCAGTAAAGAAGCTGGCCCATGCCCACCCACACTGGCTTCTCCTGGCTCCGTCTACTGGAGAGCTCCTGAGCTTTCTGCCTTGTGACTTGGAGCCTCTCAACGCCAGGCAGCAAGAAAATGGAGCCCCTTCATAGAAGTCTCTTCTGCAGGCCTACACTCAAGGGTGTCTCTCTTTCTCTCCCTCCTTTCCTCCCTCCCTCCCTCCCCTTCCCTCTCTCTCTCTCTTTCCCTCTCTCTCTCTCTCTCTCTCTCTCTCTCTCTCTCTCTGTGTGTCTGTCTGTCTGTCTGTCTCCCACATAGCCTTTCACAGTCTTCAAGGACCCAGCCCATCTGTGTGATTTTGACTCTGAAGTCCAGGATAGAAATGCTGACCCAGTCACTCCTGTACAGGCACAGCCTACATACAGTTCTGTGGTTGGTTTTCTTGAGGCCCGGAAGTAGAAAAGAGTTTCAGTAGACAGGGGATGAACCACTGTGTAAGCAGAGCCATCAAGGGACTGACTGTTCTGTGGCCTACTTGTAGGAGAAAGTAGGCCAGCATGCCTAGAACACACAGCCTCCTTGGGCTGGCTAGATCTGGTCTGGAATTTCACACTTGGGGTATGGGGCAGGGTTTGTGTGTAGCCTAGGCTGGTCTCAATGCTGAGATCCTCCTCCCTCAGCTTCCCAAGTAGTAGAATTACAGGTGTGCACTATTAGAGGCAAGCATTTTCATAGCTCTTTTAAGGATTTTTTTTATTATGTTTATTTAGTGTGTGTGTGTGTGTGTGTGTGTGTGTGTGTGTGTCACGCATACATACCATAACTCAAGAGTAAATGCCAGAAGACAAGTCTGCTCTCTTCTTTCACCACATGCGACCCAGGAAATGAGCTCGGGTCATCAGGCTTAGCAGCAAGCCCCCTTGACCCAGTGAGCCATCTCGCCAGCCCCATCTTTTAAGTTTTTGTTTTTCTAAAGGCCTTTCCTTTTTATCTTCAGTGATGGCAACTTCAGTGTGGCTGAGGTAGAAGATAGAAGTTTATCCCCACTGCTGGCTCGTCTCCCACACTGACCTTGAAGTTTTTCTGGTGTTTGTTTGCTTGTTTGTTTGTTTGTTTAAAAAAAAGGAAAACATGGCCTTGCTATTACTGTGAGACTCAAGGAAGGGCCATGAGTGTATGTATTAAAAAGCTTCACTTGGTTCCCAAGAGACAGCCCTGGGTGTCCCGGGACCCCGGAGGCCTCTAGAGAGCACCCTGTTATTTATTTATTTTTCTCCTCGAAACGGTTCATTGGACTTAAAATATTGTAGAAGGAGGTGACAGTTCTGCTGACTCAGATGACTCTCATCCTGGAGGTCCAGTCTGAGCAGCCTTGCCTGGAAGGTCTAGTCTGGCCCCGACTGAAGCTCCTTCCAGTGCTTGAACCCATTCTCTGGTGCAGCGAAGATGTTCGTCTTAGATCTAAATCAGCCCAAAAGTCCAGCCTGGCAGCCTCGGCAGAATGGTAGCTGTCTGCAGCATTACAATTGTGCAACTTCTGGGGTTTCCCTTCTTTTCCTGTCAGTAATAGAAAGTCCCCAGCTGTTCCTCAGAACAGACTCCTTGAATACCAGAATTTTCGCTCTGCTGGTGTTTCTGTGGGCCTCAATCATTTCTCACAGGTTATTTGTTTCCTCGCAGGAAATTACCTGTGCACAGAGCCCGCAGCTTCAAATTCTGCTTCTTACAGAAGCTGCTCCCAGAAAATAGTTTCAGAAGAGACAGGGGAAGTAGTGATAAGAGAGACATCACCCTGCCCCCCAGTGGTGGTCGCTCCAAATTAATGAAGGAACCCATAGTGGGATGTCTTTGATGAACCCCACACTCATGTACATATATGTATGTATAGACAGTGTCGCTGACTTCAGGCACACCAGAAGAGGGCATCGGATCCCATTACAGATGGTTGTGAGCCACCATGTGGTTGCTGGGATTTGAACTCAGGACCTCTGGAAGAGCAGTCAGTGCTCTTAACCTCTGAGCCATCTCTCCAGCCCAAGATCTGAAATTCTTAATTGAAGAGTCTCGTGGCCTCATTTGAACCCACTGTATGACCATACACTGAGCTGCACCTTTTGGAAGCAAGCAGGCCCATCCTGGGGTTTTTCCCTCAATATAGAATCACGGAACCTAGACTCTAAGGCCAAGGGGTCACGGTTGCCTGGGAGCCTGTTTCATAGAGAGAGATCGGGCACCACAGAAACCATCATATCCAGAGCTTAGAGTGGGCAAGCTAATTGCCCTAGGAAGAGGAATGACTTGAAGGAGCTGAGGTCACAGGGTTGTTGTTTTGTCCATGGCTGACCTGAGATTATGTTTTTACCAGAAAACCCTGTTTCTAGTTGTATCGTGGCTCAGCCTTGGCACGCACCCTTAATCCCTCTGTCTGGGACACAGACACACCCGTAGAACACATCTTTAATCCCAAAGGATGAAGGCGAGGCTAGTCTGTAGAAGGACGTCTAATTGAGTGGTGGAATCAGAGAAAGCGATGAATCAGAGGAAGATTCGGCAGCATAGGGTTATGCCCAACCCTCACAAGAACAGAGAGGAAAGAGAAAGCTGTGCAGAGAGAAAAGACGGCAGATTTACCAGCACCCGTTGTACAGAGACAGATTGCAGAGAAAGAACAAGCTGGACACAGGTGAAGAAAGAAGGAGCCAGAAGATTAGCACAGGTCCCAAAGTTAGTATCTGATCAAGCAGAGCAATTCGGGGGAAGCCGAGAGAAGCCGGATTGAATCAGTCAGCTTGGAAAGGAGTTTGAGCCAGAGTTGACCAGCCAGCCACGGAGAGCAAGTCCAATATCATAGGCCAAAAACATTCTAGGCCTACATAAGATTTAACAGAGGCTAGAAACTTCCACGACTAGGTCTAGGTCAACAGAGGCAGCCTCAGAGAAGACCATTACGTCTGGCGAATAGAAGCTACTTTTACAAGAAGGCACACTTAGGAATGGCTTATGGGAGAGGTGTATTGCACATTAGCACAGGGCTAAACTCTAGAGATGTGAATTATTGAGTGAAGGAGGTGGGCATTTGGGAGTTGTAAAGCTTCAACGAAGAAGAAAAAGAAAAACTTAGACTACTTCCGCTCTAAGCATCCGTTAGTCGGGGAACAGAGCAAGCTGGTCATTGGAAAAGAAGGGTAGTTGGGAAATCTAGTGGTAATGTCTGAAAACAAGTCGTAAGGAATAAAAAGAACTTTATAGACAAGTGAGATGTGAGGGGGAAGGGGATGAGAAGGAATGAGACCAGGAGGGGTACAGTCTGGTCCCAAAGAGTGCTTAGAATGAGGGAAGTCACTGCAGGGCTAAAGCACACAGTATTCATGTCTGCTGATGCTGTAACAAATTACCAAACACTAGGTGGCACGAAACAAAACCCACAAAGGCCTGAAGTGGGTGTCTTTAGGTTTAAAGCACTGTCAGGCCCCGTTCCTTCTAAAGGCTCCTGAAGAGAACCGCCCCTATCCATTCTGGTTTTCCAGAGCTTGTGCTCCTGAGTTTCCTGCTTTTTTCCTTTCTCCTCAAAGCCAACAGAAAAGCAACTTTAGTTCTCTCCCTCCAGCCTGGGATCTCCTGCTTGCTTCTTCCTCACTTAAAGCATACCTGAAGCCAGGTCTGGTGGCATATGACTTTAATCCCAGCACTCTGGAGGCAGAGGCAGGCAGATCTCTGAGTTCAAGGCCAGCCTGGTCTCCAGAGTGAGTCAAAGGACAGCCAGGGCTATGCAGAGATGTGCAGGCTGTGCAGGAGCTATGCAGAAGTATGTTGTACATTAGCATACAGCCGAACTCTAGAGATGTGTCTCAAAATAACAAAACAAACAAATGCACATAGAGTGCTTTTACCTTGGGTTCAAACAACGAGCTACTTTTGTTCCTTCTGTAGCTCTTAAGTGTTCCACACTTTGGAACAAAATCTATTCAGAAGGACTAAGAAAGACATGGATGGGGTTGGGGATTTAGCTCAGTGGTAGAGTGCTTGCCTAGCAAGTGCAAGGCCCTGGGTTCGGTTCCCAGCTCCAAAAGAAAAAAAAAGAAAAAAGAAAAAAAAAAAGAAAGACATGGATGTCCAATGCTCCCTACACCATGCAGGAAGCAGAGGATGGTTGCATCGAGAAAAGTTGTCACCAACGCTGTGTGGAAAAGATCTAGCATCCAAGAAAAGCCAAAACTTAATTGCCATTTTATCCAATTTATATTGGTTGTCATCCTGACAACTGGTTTTTTAATCACCTTCTTAGCATGGCTGTTTATAGATTAGGTTGAAAAAAGACCCACCTGAATGAAAAGGTTGGCAGCCTGGGTTTATGGTCTGGAGTCTAAGTATAGAAAACAGTGAGCTGAGGACCAGAGGACTAGTATTGGTAGTTCCTCCCGGCGCCCCTTCTCCCACCTTGCTCCCCCCCCCCCACACTGCGGATACAATGTGTCCAAGTGCTTTCTGCCATCCTGTCCCGCCGTCCAACCTTCCCCATCATGACTGACTACCCTCTTAAACTGGGATTCAAAATAAACCACCCTTCCTTCCTTCCTTGGGATAGGTTGTTGTTGTTGTTGTTGCTGCTGCTGTTTTGGGCTTTTTGTTTGTTTGTTGTTTTGTGTGTGTTTAGCCATGAACTCCGTCACAGCTGTGGTGTTGTGGTTTGCCCTGAAGTTATCTGTATTTTGATGCTAATTCCACTGCCCCAAGGACAGCAGCCTAGTCAAGGACTCAGAACTTAGGTGACTTCACCAGAACCACCTCTCCATTGAATTTTTAAAGTATGGTGAGGGGCAGGTACAGGATAGAAGGAGGCCTGTCATTGGAGGAGAAGGAAGGATGGGCGGGAGAGAAGTTTGAAGGAAGAGGAGGAGACTAAGGGAGAGTGGAGAAGGAAGACGGAGAGAGAGGAGAAGCCATGGCAGGTGATGTTAAGATTCTGCTCTGTGTATTTACAGGTTGTTATCAATGTTCCTAAGGGATAGATGGTACTGGGCTTTATATGTTTAAGTGGGCAATCATATCTTTCCAATTGGATCTAAGATTATTGTGTTGTGTGTTCTTTTATGTGAGGGTTTGAGTGTAGGAAAGTGTGCGGCTGGGCTGTGTTTCCGCCAAGATATCTAACAGGTATCTGGGCACCGCGGTACAGAGTTATCAGGGTAAAGGACACCGATACTCTTTATATTTTTACAACAACACAGTGGTATTAATTAGTAAAGGCATCAGAGTTCTGGCAGTTTTCATAACAAGTGAGTTCCTGGTAACTGCTGCTGGATAACAAGTCACCCCCCAAGCCTGCTGTCTTTAGGACAATAAGGAACTTCTTATGGCTCCCAACACATGCACACTTGTCCTGTTGGCTTCGCCTGGCTCATTCACAAAACTACTTATAGCTGGAGGGTCAGCAAACCTGGAAGATCTGTATAAACTTGGCGACAGCCACTGACAGACTATTTTGATGGATCTTGGGCTCAGTAAGGCCGGGCCAGCAGTAGCAAGATTATGGACCTGCAGGATCTCAGAGCCTGAACTCATTGCACAAAGCCAGCCAGAGTTCAAGAGAGAGGGAAAACAGACTGATTTCTCCTGCTGCTAGGGACACTGTCGCACTGCCTCGCATCATGAAGTGGTGACTTTACAGGTAGTAATGTGGCACTGAGGGTTGCAGTCTGGCATTTGAGATTGGAGGGGTAATGTGCCCCTGATGACAGCGGTACCCAAGGCTCAGCCAACGGGATGAGTGGTACGAGTGCAATAAGAACCATAGATCCTGAGCGAAGGGAGCTACAAGGCTGGAGTAGAGAACATCTAATCCTCCGGATAGAGAGCAGAAATCGTGGCAAGCAGAGAGGAACGGGCTGTGGTCCAGATTGTGACTGTAGCTAGCGGTTGGAAAAGTCTGGAATGACCACACCGATGACATGGTTCTGCAGACCACAAGGACGATGACCACAGCACACAGGGCCATTTCATGAACAATACCCAGTACCCAGAACCCCTTCCTTTAGTCCTTCATAAAATAAACTCGCCACTTCTGACATCCAGACGGAGTGGTGGGTGGCTGTTGCAAGGCATAGTTTAACCCTTATCCTCCACGTCCTTCCGAGTTTATTCAAGGAGGAAATGCTGTAAGGGGGTCACCAGGGTTCCCATCTGCCGTTTCTGTCTTTCCTGCCTCCTTGGATTATCTATCTAAAGGCAAGAGAGTACTCAGGCAGACAAGCAAGATTTGCCAGGGTGAAATGTATTAACTCTGCTAAGGGGATACTATTCATCACTCCCACTGAAAGTAAATAAAAAATCAGACAGCAGACAGTGATCATCCAGCACTCACTCAACCTCCAACGTGTAGATAGGAATAAACCGAAAGCTGTTACGAAGGGGGTAAAATTGCTTATTTGTGCATTTGCTTCCAGGAATAGGTGTTTATGGGTAACTCGTGAGCAGCTGATTTGCTGGGATACTGAGAAGGCATGACTACCTCTCTGGCTGTAGTTTTGAATTCCTACAATACTTTTTGGCTTGTCGTACACACTGGAAAGCTGTTTGCTCTGAATGAAATATTCAGGGTGTTGGGTGTTGAGGAGTTCAGTGGTGCTTACTGCAAACTATATGGGATTAGAACCCCAGCCATGGGTGTTGTCTTTACCTCTGACGCCCACTCACTGTTTTTTTGTTTCTTTTAAAATTACATAAATAATTTTACCTAAAATGAAGGATAGTCTCTGTGGTAAGAGCCTGAGTAGAACCATTAAGGGTTTCTGACCACCTCAAAGACATATGTAAAAACCGACATAGTTATTAATTTCACCAACATATTAGAGATCCCCATGACTGGGGGGTCTCCTCTTCAGAGTCAGCTATCACAGTGAGTTTGCTAAGTGACAAGACATCCAATTCTCTAGTTTTTAGTTTCCTATGTTGTCCCTAAATTCAAACATTCTTCTAAAATAATCTTTCAAAACAATCAAATCCCCCAGCAAAGACCGATTTTTTTTTCTTCCTACCTCTTAGGATATTCAAGGCAATGTACCTTGGTTTCAAAGTTATGGGGGTTCCAAATGAAGCCAGTTTGCGGTTCCGCCCTGACACCCATGGCAACCTCACCAGGACATTGTCAAAGAAACACTTCCACCCTGATTCCTTTCTGACTCAAGTCAGCCACTCCTCATCTTGAGTTTCCATTCCTCAGTGTCCAGTGGGTTATGCCTGAGTTAGCGCTTATAAAAATCCTTCCTTTGGGGCGATCTCTGTCAGGATTAAGTATGTGGGTTTACCTCTGAAGTTGATGTTGGCTTTCTTTTTTTTTTTTTTTAAGATTTTATTTATTTACTTCATGTGTGTGAGTACACTGTTGCTCTCTTCAGACACACCAGAAGAGGGGATCAGATCCCCATTACAGATGGCTGTGAGCCACCATGTGGTTGCTGGGAATTGAACTCAGGACCTCCAGAAGAGCAGTCAGTGCTCTTAACCACTGAACCAGGACTCTTAGTCCCAGGACTCTCTTTTTAACATTGTCCGAAAGACCCTGTCTTCCTCATCAGCGAATCTGGGGCCATAACCAGGACTTACCCATCAATCCACTCAACTCTCTCACTGAGTGTAGGAGATGGATTCTGCCATGGTTCCCTCTGAACTAATGGACAATACCCAGGAGGTAAACCCCACCCAGTCGTCTGAGGGATAGGAAAATGGGGGGTAGCTGAGATTCAAGCTCACTCCATCTCAGGCACCAAGGTTCCACGCTCCCTATGTTGGTGACCAAGTCATTATGAGTCTTGATCATGTATCTACCCCAGCCATTGGGCACATTTACCAATTTTATCTTTGGTCTCTAGACTGGTGATAACCATAGTGGGTACTGAGGAGGTCATCCATCCACTGCCAAAAGCAAGCTTCTGCCACATTGTTCTGTTAGACAAGGGAATAAAAATACCACTGAACCTCTGGAAGAGCAGTCAGTGCTCTTAACCACTGAGCCATCTCTCCAGACAGAATCTTAGGGAGCCACCACACCCGGCTGACAATCAGGATAGACTTTTATTTTTGTCCTCAAGATGTTGTTTGCTTGTTTGTAAATATAAGCAGGTGGGGAATGGCCATTTATTTTCAGCCTCCTGGTGCTACACAACCCCAAGTCAAATCCTGACCCAAACCACATACCTGCTCCCTCAAAGCCTTCCTAAAAAGCCATTCTCCTGTCTCAGGTTTCACAACTGCCTGTGACAACACTGTGGTTGACAGAACTGCTTTACCTTCAGGGAAGACCCAGCTCTGAGAAGACAGTCTGTGGCACCCTCCACCTCTTGTCTTTACCATCTAAAGGATGGCTTTCTGCAAGTCAGCTCTGCTGGGTTGAAGTTAGGTATAAGGCTCTTCCTCTGAACATTTTTTGGCTTTGGCTTTGATGGTTTTGGCGGGGGGTGGTGGTGGGGGTGTTGTTGTTGTTGTTGCTGTTTTTCGTTTGGGAGTTTTTCATTTCGTTTTTGTTGTTCCTGTTCTTTGCTTTTTTGCGTTTTTGTTTTTGTTTTTTGGGGTTGGTTGTTTGTTTGTTTTTAACCACAGCTGGTAAAATAATTTCCAGCTCTGAAAAATAGCCACATGACAAATTGCTCAGGTTAGACTTCCTCAAAGGGCCGGTTAAGACTCAGAAATCTGACAGCCTCCTACCCACAGTAAAACAACGGCTCTCCTCTGTGTGGGGAGCCTGGCTCCAGAAAACGCAGCTATAACAGCAGTGTCTCTTCTCTTTGTCTCTTCTTTCTCTTCAGCCCCCGCCCTTTTGGTTTTTTCCTTTTGTTTTGTTGAGACCAGATATGAGTACATAGGCCAGGCTAGTCGTGAGCTTACACTCGTCTTCCCTTAACCTGACAAAAGCCAGTGTTCTAAGTCACCAACCACACAGGGTCTGCAACTGTCTCTTCACATGTGCACGCACGTGCACACTCGCACATAGGCACACATGCTCGCACACATACGCCCCGGTATTTCAGGAAAGTCTCAAGTACTCTGTCTTCCTGGTAGTGTCCGCTGTCACCCTGTGCTCCAGATTCCTTGATGGGAAAACTGAAGGGAAAGGAATGCTTTTTTTTGGTTTTGTTTTGTTTTGTTTTTTGGTTTTTGTATAGCTAGCTCTGGTGAGCTCCCTTGAGAATACTTTGTTGTGTCAATACAGCCGCCATAAACAGTGAGTGAATGATGGACTCGAGTTCATTTCATTATCAAGTCATAATCCAACCCAGAGCTTCAGCCTTTTGTTTTGGTTTTCCTCTTAGTCACCAAAGAGGAAATGTGACTTCCCTATACCAGACACTGGGTCGTTTAAAGACTGTGGCCAGATGAATGACTGTGTTTCTTGGGCAGTCAAAGCCGGGCGTCAAAGGTGAACCTTACAGGTGACCAGGCTCACTAGCTGGTCCACACATGTGACTTAGGGAGCTTATGGCTCTGGGCCAGCAGTGGCCTGGATGGGTCTGCAGTAGGCAGGTTATGTTTAGAGAAAAGCAAGGAGAAAATAACACGTTTGCCGGAATAAACCGTTCAGGGTCAAAATAACAGTGTGGTGTTTTTGTTCTCGTGCGAGATATAAAAAGAAAGCTTGAGTTTCGCTTCCAAACTTCTTGCCGGTGCCCGGGCACCTCCAAGGACGTGGCTGGACAAAGGCAAAGCATTGCTGCTGCGAGTTTCTGTGGAAAGTCTTGGCCTCTCTAACGTGGCATTCGCCGTCCTCTTACAGAGCTTTATAAATGGACTCTGACATGGACTACGAAAGACCCAACGTTGAAACCATCAAGTGCGTGGTTGTGGGTGACAACGCCGTGGGGAAGACTCGCCTGATCTGTGCCCGGGCGTGCAATACCACCCTGACACAGTACCAGCTGCTGGCCACCCATGTGCCCACCGTGTGGGCCATTGACCAGTACCGCGTCTGCCAAGAGGTAAGGTACAACAGGTTTTTCCTCAGCTACACAGCCTGTCCCAGGCCAGCCTGGGCTACTTGAGACCCTGCCTCCTCAAGCACAGAAAAAGCTGAACCAATAGTAATTTGCCTGCAGCAGTGGCCCAGGCCTCCAAGCCTAGTGCTCGAGAAACTGAGGCAGGAGGATGGAGAGTTTTAATGCTAGCTTGGGCTAAATAAAAGGAGGAAAGGAAGGAAGGAAAAATGGAAGGAACAAAATTTTAAAAGAATACTTTGGCCATCACTGTTGTTGGCTCTTTATTAGTCCGAGTAAAATAAATGAGGCAGGTAGCTATATCCCATACATAAAGCAGAAGTGACCTGATTGGTGATTGGGGGCGTGGGGGCGGAGTGGAGTGGGAAAAAAAAGCGCAAAGGACAAACTTGAGGGCGTGGCTGAGGGCGTGGCTGTAGTGCACCAATGGAAGTTTGAGTCACATGATGGAGATGGTGAATTAGTTGTCTTGAGTCCCACTAGATGTTGGAAAGGCCTGGGGGGCGGGGGAGGGGGGGTGCCCCTGGAGAACACTTTTGAGCATATCCCTCCCTCTCTCCCTCCCACACCCCTGCCTCACACTTTCTTTCTGCCTCCTACAGGTCCTGGAGCGGTCCAGGGATGTTGTTGATGAAGTGAGCATCTCCCTCAGGCTTTGGGACACTTTTGGAGATCACCATAAAGACAGGCGTTTCGCATACGGCAGGTAAAACAAGGCCGGGGACACGGGTGGTTACGCGCAGTTTCCTTTCCCTATCCTGAGAGGGTTAGGAAGTCAATAGCAGCCAGAGCATGCAGCCTTGCGATGCACTGGACTCCAGACGGTGCCTAGGAAAGGGTAAATGGGCCACGTTGTTGTTTCCTGGTGTGGAGGACAAATGTACCCCTCGTTACACCCCGAGCTAGCCAAGCAGGGAGGTTTGTGAGACAAGTATCCGTCTGGGCCCCCAGTTCAGAACTACATTACCGTCTGCCTTCGTTGATGGTGATGGCTCTTTTAGAACGCGTTACCTGGAAAAAAAAAATGGTTCTCATTTCAATTTGAAGGGCACTCGTGAAGGAAGAAAAGCATCTGAGAAACCCTTCTCCGGAATGAAAGAAAGAAAAGCATCTGAGAAACCCTTCTCGGGGCATGATTCCAAAACAAAGGGAAACAATCACGTCTATTGTCCCTCTCCCCACCCCCAAACAAAGAGAAAAGGGAAAGTCCAGTAAAAGGAAGATAAACCCGAAAGGACACGTACATGGGTGGGAACGAAGTCAAAATACCTTCCTCTGACGGTCAGCACCACCTTTGAGACGCCACCGCCCAATACAGGCTCTCTGACAACTCTTAGAGCTGTCTGCTCCCAAGGAGGGCGATCCCTGATCCTCCTCCGCTGTAAATTGGAGGGCCTCGTTTCTGTTAGACTGGGGTAGCATTGTTTGGTTCTCTCCTTCCTTAACATCTAACGCCACGTGACCTCAGAGAGCCAGAGTACACACTCCCACCTAGTGATAAAGAGAAACATCCAAGAAGCTCCGCCACTCTCCAGCCCTAGAAGGTCCCTCACAAGCCACTTCCACAAGTGTGAGCTTTGCTCTTCCTCCGGTGACACTTGACACGAGGCAGGTCAGTTTTGTTCAGAACCTGCCATGTAGCCTCCCTTCTTCGTGTGTAGTCAGAGCAGCAAACAGTAGCTGGTAGCCTAAGGATTCTTTATTTTGTTTCCTTTCTAAATTGGATCGATTAATTCATTAGTTTTGCTGCATTTATGCATACATCTGGATGGTCAGGAGACAACTTGCTAGGCTTGACTATCTCTTCCCACTCTGTGGTGGCACAAACATCAAACTCAGGTCACTGGACTGGGCCTCAAGTGCCTTTAGAACTGAGCCCTTTTCTATGTCATTTCTTTCTCGAGACAGAGTTGCACCCTGTAGGCCATGTTGGCCTTGAATGCTCCATCCCCCTGCGGCAGCCTCCTGAGTACTGGGAACTACAGGCCTGCTAACTTTATCCGTGTGTCTTAAATAATGGGTTAAACTGTTGGAAGCATCTGTCTTGCTTCTGGGAAGTTCATATGATTAGGGGGAGGGGCAGAGAATCTGGGATTTAGACCAGTTTGTTCAAGGAGACTCAAAAAAAAAAAAAAAGCAGGGTGCAGAAGCCAACAGAATTTCTCACTGTGGTCTTTGATAAGTTCCTATGTGTACCTATGAGATGTTCCCACTAACCTCAACCCCACAGGCTCTCTTACTGCGCTCCAGTTCCTGTCAACCTCCCTCCTTAAAATTGTCTTTCCCAGTACATGGCTTGTTTGTTTGTTTTGTGACCCACTGAGTTTAGCCAGGGCCGTCTAGCTTACAGCACATGGGGATCAAGATGCTCAATCCATTTCTGACTCCAGTGCAGGCCCAGCCCCATGTAGGGGTGCATGCAAGTCACCACGTGTCTTGTGGAGGTTTGGGTAGTTGACTCTCTCTTATACCATGTGGGCTCAGGTCATCAGGCTTAGGGGCAAGAAAGGTTTTTGCTGGCTGAATCACCTCGGTAGCACAGCCCTCTCCCCTTTCCTCAGAAATGATCCATGAACATTTAGACCATGCAGGATATCAAAATCGGCCAATAGCATAATGCTTCAATCTAGTAGCTGGCAAGGTAGACGCCTTTCTGTGAATGTCCTAGGGGTTTTGATGTTGTTGTTTGGGTTTGGTTTGGTTCGGTTTGAGTTTGGGGTGTTTTATTTTGTTTTGCTTTTCTTTTCCCACTAATGTTTTTTCAGTGTTATCTCAAGGCTTTTCTTGTTCGTCTTGTTTTGGTTTGGGGGTGGTTTCTTTTTTTGTTTTGGTTTGGTTTTTTTTTTTTTTTTCCTCACGTTGTCCTACACACAGAAAAAGAAAAAATAGACCAGCCTGCGCTCACCACACACGCAGGTCTTGTATTGGTTTTAAAGAAGCAACAGCTGGGAATGAAGTCTTTGAAGAAAGGAAGGGTGGGCACAACTGGTGTAAAGGACTTTTAGAATCCCAGTCCTAAGAAAGTACCTGTGCTGGGATGAGCTCAGTGAGGTATCTGGGTAGACCAAGCAAGCGACTGCCTCAGCTGCACTCAGAGACACGTTGGGTTTGTGACAATGCGGTGTGACGCGGACCGCCAAGCAGAAGTTGTACGGTGTCGACAAAAGCCACTTTGTTCTCTTGAGACTTTGCCCTACCAACTCACAAATGTATAGTGGGCCTTGTCCTGCCCCCCGGACATAGCTAGGGTTTCCTGTCCTCTCACTGCCAACTAAGCAAGCTGCTCTTTTCCTGGGCCTCCAAAAGCTCGGGGCTCCATTGCTCTGAGCACCCGTCATAGGTTCCCTCACTTGCACCTGGTTCCTATTGAACCGGAAACAGGAAACACGCCTACTTGGGTCCTCGGTTCCTGTGAGGGGCTCTCCTGCTGCCTGCCTGATTTTACCTTGTGTTTCCTCGGACCCTTCCCATGTTCACAGCTTCCAGCCCTGCTGTCTCAGACCCCATTCTGCAGGAGAGACTAGAACCTAGAAAACTACCCCTACCCCATTTCAGCCACCAGCATCATTCTGGAAATGCTTAATATGCGACGCCATATTGATTCAGCGCCCAGAAAGCTACACTTTGTGGGAAAATTGGGTAGCACATTCTGAAGCTCTACATTCTGTAGAGAGCTTCCGCCAACTTTTTGTTGCAGTAAGAAAGCTTTGTAGTGGCTTCCCCTTTTAGTTTTATTTGTGGAAGAGAGCATAATTGCAGTTTCAGCTAATCACTTTGGTGTACGTGTGTGTGTGTGTGTGTGTGTGTGTGTGTGTGTGTGTGTGTGTGTGTGTTCGCGCGCGCGCACACATGAATGTATGTATGTGCACCACATGAGGAGCACTAAGATGTCAGAAGAGGGTGTTGGATCCACTGGAACGGGAGTTCCAGATTGCTGTGAGCAGAGAACCAAACCCAGTTCCTCAGTAAGAATAAGAAGTGCTCCTGTACACTGGGCCATGCCTGCCTCAGTCCCTAAACCTGTTTGTAGTGTTTGCTTTGTTTTGGTCTTGCTTGTACTTACGTTTTTACTATACTTGGTGGGCGTCACAGTTCAGCAGCATAAGCAACCGCCATAAACTTTGAGGTGTTCGGTCTACATGCCAAAGCATTTGGAACCTTGTTAAAATAATTGATTGCATTCCCCCAGGGTGATAGCGAGAGAAACCAGACTCAATATCCGGATGCCATGGAGACCTCAGTCCTGGCGTTCTCTGCTTCTCGACACAAAGGAAGCTCACACGTCACCCCTCCGGTACACTCTGCATAGAAGGGTCTGGTTTCTAGAACAATCCAGAGGTCTAGTAGGAACACAGTGGCAGGCAGCTGGCCAACTTGAATTTGAAAACTTTTACCATGGTTTAAACTGTACCCAGAAGGCCGCTGCCCTCTCCATGGCTTACTATTTAACCCTACACCCGCCCCCACTTTGCCAACTAGAAAAGATAGCTCCAATGTATCAAAGGTCTTCCTGGATCTCAGACAACTTAGCATCTCTGCCAACATCGGGTAAACCGTCCCCTGGGGGGAGGAGGCCGGTAGTCTCCACCACACTGCTGAGAAGCTTCACTGTCTCCCAGTCCTGAGTCTCAAGGGGCGGTCTCGCCTGCAGCTCTCCAGGACTTGGGGCTCCTGCTGCTTCTCCTACATCAAGGCACCTCCACCTCACTCTAAACAGGATGCAGCTGAAAACGTCCCCCACCTTGGAGAGCAAAGTTTCTGTTTGTTCTCCTGCACTTATACAATTGTTGACTGGAATTGTTGTCCACAGTTTACCTTCTGGTTGCTTTGCCCTCAGGAAGGCGAGTTAGCCTCCCAGCCCAACAAGCTGATGGGGTGGGTCTTCCTCCCGCCTCCCAAGCACAGTCTACTTTTGGATGAACTTTTAAGCTGGTCTCTGGATCTTTTCAAATGTCAAGAACAAAACCATACATAGTAACCATGACCGTCACCAGCCATTCTCTCCTTGGCAACAAAGAGCCTCATAAAGGGATATCACTCATCTCTGAGAAGCACAGGTCACACTTGATACTGGTCATCTGAAAGGTGGGGAAATGGGATGAGCTGTGCCTTTAGGAGGGGACATGGGACGCACGATCCCTCTCCTCCCAGCCAGGCATGTGTAAGTAACTGCAGATGTTACTCTTTCCTGGGCTGATCTGCCCCAGGGTCAGATGATGCTAAAATCCAGGGATGCTAAAGGTGTCAGCAACAACTCCCAGGTAAGCTGAGCAGCCCTGCATGTCTGAGCTCCTGCCCAGCCTTCTTGTCACAGTGACCCTTCGAATAAGCTCATTTCACAGTTGAGGAAGCAGCCACAGGAAGGACCAAGGTCAGGCAGCTGGGACAGAGCTGAGCTGAGTTTTCCTTCCTGGTCTGGCAAACTGCAAAGCCCACATCCTGCTACACCCCCCCTCATTCGTGGCTAACAGCGTGGCTGGGTGGCAGGCTCACTGGCCGCTTCCTCCTGGTCTCATATGCCCCATGCTGTCTGCATAGAGAATGGAAACCAGCATTCTCCCGTCTGGGATGGTCCAGGGTTTCATGTAGTCTCCTTAACCCTCAGCAGATAATCCGACTCCATGAATGCATCCTTTAGCAGCCAATTGTGAACACAGTGAAAGGTCTAAGTGTGTGTGTGTGTGTGCATAAATGTGTACATATATGTGTGTATGGTATGCATAAATGTGTATATATACATGTGTGTGTGGTGTGTGTATGTGTATGTATATATGTGTGTGGTGTGCATAAATGTATATGTGTATATATATATGTGTGTGTGTTATTCATAAATGTGTATATGTATATATATGTGTGTGTGTGGTGTGTGTATGTGTTTGTATATATGTGTGTGGTGTGCATAAATGTATATGTGTATATATGTGTGTGTTGTGTGCATAAATGTGTACATAAATATGTATATGTATGGTATGCATAAATGAGTGCGTGTGTATGTGCACCTGTGTGTGGAGATGCATGTGCACCTGTGTGCATACTGGGCATTTGCACGTGGAGGCCTGAGGGTGGTGTTGTTAATTTCATTCCATCAGTTTCAGCTGACTCTTTGAGGCAGGGTCTCTCAGTCAGATCCAGAGCTCACCGACACAGCTAATCTGGCTAGCTAATTTACTCTAGGGATCCCAGTCTCTGCTTTCTGAATGCTGGGATGACGGTCAAGCGACCACCCATGTGGCATTTGCATGGGTTCTGGGTATCAGGAAGTCATCCTCCATGCTCTTGTGGCAAGCATTTTAGCCACCAAGCCATCTTCCCAGCTCTTGAGAAGTGGTAATTCTGGGTATTTGGGGAAGAGGGCATTTTTTTTCCTCCAGTTAACTGAGCAATTTGAACCACCATAATTACCCTCCCCATGAGCAGTTCTGTGCATTATTTGGGTTCTAATTGGGTTCATTTATGGCATGCTGAATTTTTATACAGATTTCTCTTAGGCTCTGTTTGTCCCCACAAGGAGTAAGTACAGCGTGTGTGTGAAATGATAACATTAATCAGAGCTGCAGTTTTTGGGTGTCTGTTTAGATAAGATGGCTTGGGTTTCGTGTTAAAAGTCCATGAAATCAGATATGACTTGGATACACTCGGTTTCCAGTGCCTCATGGAGGCTCTTTAAAATATTCAAGACTTGGTTTGCCCAGTGTTTGTGTCTTTGCCTAAACTCATGGCCAATAACAAGCGAGACAGGAGGAACAATGGGCACATCTGTTGAAGAGTCTTCTGGATTCACCTGTCCTGTCCGGGAACATTCTGGGTGATGTCAGAGTGGCAAACAGCCTGTTACATATATACCACGGATATGTCAGGAGAGGGTTGGCTGAGGTCAGACACGACAAAAACGAATGAGTACCTTGGGTTGAAAATGTAGGGGACAGAGCCGTCCCTAGCTTGCTTTTTTTCTCTCTTCTGCCTCAATCTCACTGTGGCTCTGCTCCTGATCTTGCCTTTGTTGCTTAAAATGCCGATGCCTTATTGATCATGGGTTTATTTTAATTTTTTTAAAAATATTACTCATCTGGGTTGCTGGGTGTTTTGGGTCTTCCCTGCATTTTGTTCCTAAATACAGGTGACCTGTGCTCTTCTCCTGTCCCCTAGCCCTGACAGCAGGCTTTACAGACACCAGATGGCAAAGGGGAAGCTATACGGAAGGTCACCCAGAGCATCCTTCCCACGTGGTTGTACCAAGGGGTCTATTACGTTATTACAGCTTGTGAGCTGAAGGCATCGTGTCCTACAGCTCCTGTAACACAGGGAACCAAACTCTGCTGTGGCCTTAGAACAAGACCCCAGATCTGTGAACCCAGACCTCGGCGTGATGCTTCTTCTAAAGTTAGTTCTGGGGCGAGATAAACCAGCCAGTGGTGGTCATGAAGCAGGTGCCCCTCAGCCACATGTAGGTGACGGCTCTTCGGGAACCGTCACGTCATTCTTTCCCAAGCCTCACAGAAGGGAAAGACGAGAGCTAGAACTTCCTGTAAGTGGGCACTGAGTGGCAAAGTGCAGATGCTGGGTGACTCCATAAAAGTCCACAAACTATAAACTGGTTGCCTAGAGAAGATGGATTGGTTCTTTCACTGCTGAGACGGACAAGCTGACTAAGAGCAGCTCGAGGGGGGTTGGGGATTTAGCTCAGTGGTAGAGCGCTTGCCTAGGAAACGCAAGGCCCTGGGTTCGGTCCCCAGCTCCAAAAAAAAGAACCAAAAAAAAAAAAAAAAAGAGCAGCTCGAGGAAGGGAGAGGTTTCTTTTGGCTCACGAGGTTGAGAAAGGGACGCAGCCCACCCAGACGGGGAAGCATGGGGACATCAAGCAGCTCCTCAAATCCCACAGCACATCAGCAGTAAGGAAGCTGAGGGCAAACAGGAAGTTGGGCTGGGCTACAGAACCTCAAGCCACACCCCCAGTGACCTACCTCTTCTACCTCAAGCCCCACCCCCGGAGACCCACCTCCTCCACCTCAAGCCCCACCCCCAACAACCCACATCTTTCACCGTCGGATGCTCACTCTCCTATCAAAACAAATTCGCCAGCTGAGGACCTATTGATCCGAACAAGTGAGCCTAGGAGACTCGGTTCCCATCCAAACCACACCACGAAACTCAGGCGCGTTGGAGAAGTTATCTTTGACTGCAATCACAGTTTCAGGGAGAATAGAGGTGCCAGAACCGACCAAATGAAATATACGACGGGTGAATATTGAAAGCTTAACATATTTCAACTTTATCTCCATAAAGTTTAAGATGGGAGGGAAAAGGGAGACCTTGAGCCGTGGGAGCTGGTACAGAAAATGGGTTTTATAGACTCTCAAAGCTAAGAATGGGGACCGCCATCCTCCGGTCACACAGAGCCATGCTGGTCGTCGCCCAGAGTGAGAGCCTCCAGTCCAGAGGCTTGCTGGAACCATGCTTGCTTTTGTTCGTGTTCCTCTCTTCCCTAAGGTTTGTTTCTCTGGGTACTCGTGACAGTGAGATAGAAAACACTCGGTTCCATAAGAGGTTTCCATCTCTTGTGCCTTCCATAGCTGTCTGCTTACAACCTGGAGCATGTAACAGAAACCTGGGAGTTGAGCGGGGAGACGTGTGTGTGTGTGTGTGTGTGTGTGTGTGTGTGTGTGTGTGTGTGTGAGAGAGAGAGAGAGAGAGAGAGAGAGAGAGAGAGAGAGAGAGAGAGAACTGTGGGGGTCTAACCGGCTGCCTTGTGTGAGAACTGGGGTGCAGAGCTGAGGAATAGGGTACACCATTGCTTGTCTTTCCTCTCCTTAGAGTTTCACCTTGCTCTGGACAAACAAACCATGTCAGCAGAACTTGCCGGTCCTTGCTGTTTAAATTGGCTATCACCATGGTCCTCATGAATATTCTTAGAGGATAATTAGTATGGCTGTGGGTGATTTTTCCAATGAAAGGACACTTCTTTTCTGGGTGTGGCTTCCTTGAAGTTTGTTAGGATAATAGCTAAGGTCCAAATGAGCAAAGATTAATGGTCACATGACCAGGAAGGCTGTCACCTGATAGCTTGACCAGTAAAGTAGCTAGATCAAGAGAAGCCCCAAGAGTGTCACAGTCGGAATGCTGAGCGGATGGGCAGAGAGAATAGGGGTTGCCTTCCTTGGACTATTTTTTCCCCTTTACTAACTGCAAGCTTTAACAATGGGGTCAAATTTACAACACTGACTTTTCAATATGAAGTAAAAGGAATGAAGAAAACAAAACCAAAAAACCACAAGTTTTTGGGTTGTTTGTTTTGGGGTTTTCTGATGAGGCAATAGATTCCAGGCCACAGTGCTTCTTCTTTTGAATTAGCTGGGTCAAAGGCAGGAGACTGTTGAATAACTCTGTGGCCGGTCCTTCTAGAACCATCTTTCAGAAACTACAGACCATAGGACACAGCCATGAGCCAAAAGAAAACATCTCTCTCTTATTAACCACCACCCACAAGGTATTTCTCTGGGTGGATTTTAAAGACGTTTCCGTTATTTCTCTACTTGGGCCTGTCTGCTACACAAAACATTCTCAGATATCCTTCTTGGCAAGTTTAATAAGCTCCCAGCAACTCTTAATATCAGTCACTCATGACACACATTCCTAAAGTGAGTCATGGACTATGCTACAGTCTGCCCCTCAAACCTCTGCCCCAGCTCAGGAAACTGTACAAAGGACACATTTCTAGGCTTCAGGAAGAGAAATAAGAGAAAATAGTGAATTGTCTCTTAAATCTACCTCACTGGCCTCAGACTCATTTAGTTGGTGTGTGTGTGTGTGTGTGTGTGTGTGTGTGTGTGTGTGTGTGTGTGTTATGTTTGTGTCTGACTGTCTGTGGGGTGTGTGTATATTTTGTGTGTGTGTCTGTCTGTCTGTGGTGTATGTCTCTATATGTGTGTGTGTGTTTGTGTGTCTATGTATATTTGTGTGTGCCAGTCTGTGGTATGTGTGTGTTTTGTGTCTGTGGTGTGTGTGTGTGTGTGTGTGTGTGTGTGTGTGTGTATTTGTGTGTGCCTATGTTTTGTCTGTCTGTGGTATATGTGTGTGTGTGCCTGTCTGTGATATGTATATGTTCTGTCTGTGGTGTGTTTGTGTGTGTTTTAAATTGAGATGGTCTTTGTAATTGAGGACATCCCTGAGCCCTAGTCTAGTTGTAATCTCCTAGAATTAATTCAAAAAGAAACCTGCTCCCGTTCTTTACCTTCCTTTGACTTCTGGGGAGAATCTCATCCCTGGAAGAGAATCATGCAGCCATTGTTCCTCCGGAGTTAGGAAAGCAGCCAACGGATTTTTAAGGCGAATTCAAGTAATTTTTAAGAAAGCATATTAACTGGCTAACCTCTCTTCGGGTCCCCAGGACATCCCTTGGCGGGCTTCCAGGAACAATAGTCTGAAGAATTGTAACGACTCACATTCTGTTTTGATTCCTTACAAAAACTCCAGCCACTCCCCTGCCTCATTAGCCTAGTTTCGTTTCTTTTAGACTCCAAGGTCTGCAGACATCTGTGTACCCTTAGTGTAGACTCTTAGGTGCCTCACAGGACTTTTAGTGAGATAAAAATCAATCTAGTGAACATGGTGGGGGAGGGAGGATCGTGAAAATGGGCTAGCTCCGGGTACCGTGGACAGTTAGTGGCACACATTAACAGTGCTGTGGTAATCTTGCTGAGTAAAAGCCAGATTTTCTTGTGCCACTTAGTCCCATCCTTGGACCTAGCCATTCAAGCCCGGTTGGCACAACCTTCTACAGCCCTCCATACGACCTGTACTCCTCCCAAGGCTAAGAGAAGATGCCACCCCTGATCTTGGGTGCTTCTGCCTCTTCTTCGGTCCCCTGATTTCTGCTTGTACTTTCTCTTCCTGACCCCTGACCCTTGGCCACTCCATCACCAGTTTAATCAGATGCCATCTAAACAGCAACATCAACTCATTCAGCTAGAAATTATAGCCAGAAACTCCCATGTGGGAGCCCACCAGCTCAGCAAAAGCCAAAGCCACCCACCCCTGAGAGTCCTTCCACCTCGGCCTCTCTGCGATTCTGCTTCCCCCTCCCCCACTGTACACCAGCAACGCGCCTCTTCCCTGAGGGGAGCATCTGAGGCATGACCGCCTTGGGGCCTCGTCTTTGAACTAGCTGTGACTTTGAACTCTTCTGTCCCCATAGCAGCATGTCTGGCCCTTCCCTTCCTTCAATTATTACGGGACCCTCAACCTCAGAGAGGCCCTCCCCAGAGGTCTCGACTCCAGCAGCTCCCCCCCCCCCCCCCCCCCGCCAATGCGGGCCCCCTTTTTTCTGTTCCGTGTTCTGATTGGCTCTTTACCGAGTATCCAATTCTGGGTTTCTAGCTGTGTCTATCCACCACTGAACAGACATGATAAAAAAGATAGACAGCCAGGACAGCTGTCCCCAGTGTCTCCAAGAGAGCCTGGTATGCAGTGGGCTGTCCCTACTGTGTATGGAAGGGCAGATGACTGCCCACGGATACCGGATGAGGCACAGAGCAAACCCCGTGGACCTCACAGACTCAAGAAGATGGTTGATGGTTGAGAAGCCTGGACAAAAATCTTTCTCATCATGCTCAGAAGAGGTGGCTGGTTGACAGTTTCACCTCTTGAGAGTCCTGGCCATTAATCCCAGAGACTTCCCACCCCGCACTGCGAGAGGGTCACAGAGGATTTCCTGGATCTGCTACTGGCCTTGTCGCTCGCTCAGCACAGGAAGCATGCTTCTCTGGGTTTTAGCTTTAAGGAAAAGTAAAGAGGACCGGAGAGCAAAAAAGTAGGGAGTTGGGAGACGCCATCTCCTTGACTTCCCTCTCCTTGTCAATCAAGGAGCTTGTTTTCTTTTTGTTTTTTGTGAGGTTTTTGTTTGTTTTTTGGTTTTGTTTGTTTTGGGGTTTTTGTTTTGGGGATTTTTGTTTTGTGTTGTTTGTCTGTCAGCCAGGTGTTAAGTGAGGCTGTTAAGACCAGTTGTTATAACACGCTGGTGTTGTGACACTCAGTCAGCCTCACCCTCATTCTGCTTCTGGTAAAGATAACGTGAAGTGTAAGACCACTCTGTAGAACACGTCATGGGGGAGAGGGGGACTGCATTCGTTGAGCAACAAAACTACTGACAGAAGCTAACGTAACAGAGGAAGGATCTGTCTGGGCTCGCAGTCTGGAGACAGTCCGCCACAGCGGCTTTGCAGCTCAAACTGTGGTGACAAGAACGTCCACAGTCAGGCGACCTAGAGAGATGAATGCCGGCGCCCAGCTTGGCTTCTCTGGTTTATTTCATCTGAGACCCCAGCCCCCACATCCATATTTAGAGTGGGTCTTCCCCCTGCCTCAGTTGAACTCAGAGGCCTTCCCTCACAGACACTGCCAACGGTGTGTGTCCCAGGCCATCCTAAATCCTCATAAATGATCAAGATTAACCGTGACAGTACCGACCACTTTAACTGCTGCACCATTTGTACTAGGCTGGAGGAACCCGCCATTTTTGAACCTCTACTGTTGTCTGCAATTTGTAGCCCACTCCTAAGAGCGTGCCTTATTTTAGCCAGATTTCTGCTGGGTGGCGGGAGCCGGATGTAACAGGCCGCTTCCTGGTAAAACTGCATTTACAATCTCGGTAGAAGTAGTCACGCATGCTAATTGCTCCCAAATCTGGATATATTTCAGGATGTTTTGACAGTCCCCCCCACATAACATCTGTACTTAAAGAAGCCTCACTGCTCTTGGTAAAGTATTGGCTTAATTTCTCCGCTCACATCCGGGGTCCTGCATGGTTCAGCCCTGCTCTCCCCAGAACTCCCAACCAGGCGCTCTCCCCACCCCCCACCCCCCAACAGGCCTGTCCATCCTCCATGAGTTCGAACTTCCCCCAACCATCCATCTCCAGCCCAGTCGTGTGCACCATCTCTGACAACTCCCTTCACATCTCATATACCCAGGCTGCTCCCCTACTAAAACCCAGAGCCACATGCCCCAAACCCTCCATCATGTTCCCTGGGCTGTTTCAATGTGTCTGTGCATAACACTGTCAGAGTATACAATGCATGAGAGCTGTGTGGTCAATGTGAATGGTTTGGAAATGTTTCTGGAAAGAACCTACCTCCTTTATCAGAAGGGAAAGGGAGCTCAGAGGCCCACGAGTGGAGGTCAGGGTCTCCTTGCTTGAGGCTTGGCTAGAGGCAGACTCGTGTGCACTAGCAAAGAAAGCCTGTTTAGCTATGACTACGACCCCGTCCCACACCCGTGTGAAGATCACAGGGGTCCTTCCTAGAAAAGTAGATAGAGGCAATGGTAGCTTACACTGAACACAGAATAAAAGTCTCAAGAAAACATCAAGACAAGACAGAACTTAGGAAAATACCACTTGGAGTTTCTTCTAAATTTTGAATGGTTGTCTTACTCAAGATCCACCCTGAGTTGAGCGCACTGGAGAGAGTCACGTGGCCACTCTACTCCCTACATTCTAGAGACCAAGAGGAGTATGCTTTTGTTTGCCTTGCCTGCCAAATCGGTCTGACGTGATGTTTTTAGATAAGAGATGATTGGGGGGACTTTCATTTAACCAGATAAAGAAACGCAGGTCCGGAGACCCCTCGGTGTGACAAGGCTGACGGACCCAGCAGAGATGAGGGACCCTCTGTGATAGGAATGGACTTAGAAATTGTGTTCCTAACAGTCACTGCCTTTAAGCTTCTGGTAGCTTCTCCAGTCTGTTCCCACCACTTCCCCGTACTTAGAAAAACAGCATTTGAGACCCCTGCTAGCCGCTGTTGAGTCTGGCTCCAGACAAAGTATGTAGAAAGATAGCTGTTCTCAGATTTCTTTAATCCTTCAACAAAGATTAGCCCATACTTTCTCTCAGTATCTCTAGCAATCCTTCACGTGCTATCTTTGGCTAATGTTTTCCCCAAAAGAGAAATGAAAAACAAAAACAAAAACAAAAAAAAATGTTCTGGGATTTATTTAACATACAAAGAAAACCAGAGACAAATGAGGTTGACCTCAGCCCCTACGGTCTTGGGTGACTTGGTCCTTCTCCCACTCCTGCCTCTCTCTTCTGACCCTGGGCACACCCAATAGCTCTAACATTGACCTTAGACCAATTTGGAGTTAAAACAATCAAAATATTACTTTGTGGACATTATTTGATGTGCTAGTACTCAAGGGAAATACACTCATTTTTTTTCTTTAGGAATGAGAAGTTGTGTTTTCTTCCCTTTAAACACACACACACACACACACACACACACACACAGCCAATGAACAAAAAGATGTATTCTTAGACCTGTGTGTATGTTTCTGGCTTTGTTTACTAGGCCTATTTATCCCAGTCATAATTTTTAAAATGAAAATCAATACAATACCCATTTGAAATCTCCTCCTGCATATTTTCAATACTCAAATTTGGGCGTTTAAAGCTCAGTACACCCAGGGCTTTGTATATGAATTCCCGGGTTTTCAACCCCAGGCAAGCTGGAGGGTTCTGTTTCAATCCTACCGTTCTTTTTACAACTGAAATAGACCCTGAGGTCATTTCCAGACAACCCACTCTGCCAAGGCTGTGAGCACGTCCTCCTCACACCCTCCGCAATTATTTTTAAACCCCCTCGCCAAACTGAAACCAAACAAAACAGTAACAGAGCCACAGAGGCAGAACTTCTAGAAGCTATCTCTCTCATTATCTTCCATAGGGGAGGCATTTTAAAATACGGGTTTATGTCAGCCCCCATTCGAGAATGCTTATCTCTAAACTCCTTGGAATCCTGCCCAAAGCTGGAGATATTCTTAGCTGCCCATCTCCTGCCTTCTTGAACTAGGTTAAAAAAAATGGGGGAAGGGGAGCGGGAATCTAGAAGGAATGAACGGTTTTCTTTAGTGAGTTGGTCTTAGTGGGTGCTCAGACCACAGAGGATGCAGACATATTGCCAGTTAGGAGAGGGTTTGGGCTAAGAGACGTCAGAGGCTCTGTCCACAGCCCCATCTCTCTGACCATTGATTCTCAGCCTCTGTTGGAATTTGTCCATTGGACAATGGCAAGACCTTCTGACAGAATTCTGCTGAGAGCACACACCGGGTTTGTATTTAGACCAACTTGGCTTAAACACAAGCGAGTTTATAGTTTAAAGCTTATTCTCACTTTTAACTGACTTCAGTGTAAAATAATGGAGCTGGATTTCTTGTAGCAGCTAGAAAAGCAAAAGTTTATCCTAAGATATATAAAAATTTTGAGTCTCTGGGTCGTTTTAACAGCAATGATAGTGTTGTTCCCCATTCAAGTTACTCTTAAATGTTGAGGCAACCTATCTTCAGAACACTGGATCTTTCCCCAGTTCCCCCACAGATTTCAAGCATTTAGATGCCGAAACGACATGGTAAGACACTGGTACCTCCGGACCTGCCTTGTGTCACAGAATCGTGCGGCTATCAGAAGATTCCATCTGTCTGATACCATCACACCCCCACCCCAGGTCCTGTCGGGGCCTGACTGTTGGGTCATCTGGATAGTAGCTCCTATGTGTTTCACGGCTTGAGTGATCTCACGGTTACCTTGGCAACCAAGCCTGCTCCGATTTCAAAACCTCACTTTGCTACCTCATAAAATTAGATGGTAGAATTGACATTTAGTTACATGTCTATCAGAGAAATGAAGTTCACAAAATGATTCTCTTTACAGCTGCATGCCGTAATATGGAAACTGACAGCACCAATTATAACAAACACAATAGATACTACACACACACACACACACACACACACACACACAACACACACACATGCACATATACACACACATACACACACACCACATGCACACACACAACACACACACACATACACACACAACACACACATGCACATATACACACAACACACACACACACATACACAAAGGAGTCCTCAATTTTGACAGTGGATGCATTTGCTTAATTCTTTGTCCGAGACGCTGAACCACACACCACACGTGTTATTCTCAGCAGGCCGAGATTCTGTGGTGGTTTTATTTTATGATCAGAGCAAAGCTTATAGCAGGACTTCATTAGATACCAATATAAACAGAGAGACCAATAACAGAGAACTGTTTAAAATTAAAAAAGGGAATATTCAAAACATTCTCCACGTTACTGGATCCTGCTATTTGTGCTGATTAGAAGTGAGACTGAAGACAGAAGAGCCTAGTAGTTAAATCAGAATCTCGAAGACGAGCCACCTCCCCTTTCACTTATATATTTATACATATTTCTACACATAGAAGCATCCAGAAACCTTTGAAAACATCTTTACTCAGCTAGGATACTCGAGGTTATCCTAATTACACAGAGCTAACACATTCATCTTCCTTCTGTAATTAGAGAGCAGCATAAACTTGGAACTTTCCCCTCCCTTGGCTATGTCTGGTGCAATCCACACTCCCCACCCCCTCCTCCCACCCTGCTCCCAGCCCCGCCCCCTGCCCCACCCCCACTCCTCCACCCCCACCCCCACACCGCATGCTCAAGCCCAGGCAAATACATGGAAAGGCTCGACTTGAAAATTACATTTAAGTACCCTGCCGAGCTCTGCATCGCAAATGATTATTTTTAGACATTTTACAGCTGCCTGCATATATTTGTTTGCCCCCATTGATATGTAGGAAGAAGATCTCATTAATGATTTAAGAAAGGTTTTTTTTTTTTTAATTCATAGTCTTGATTCTTCCCATTACATAAACAGCTAAGGCAATGAATTAGCATCTCATAAAAGCCATGAGTCTATTGGTAAGAAAGCCTTAACTCCCTGAGAAGAACCCTTTTCTAGTCTCCATTACCCTGCCTGCCTGTTACTAAAAAAAAAAAAAAAAAAAAAAAAAAAAATCACTCAACACATTTTAACGTAGAAGGGGGGTTATTATCCCCACCAGCTACCTACCATCAATTACCATATTTGAACAGCCTGTCTTACTAGACCAGTAAGTTATATCGTCAAAACAGACACTCCTGTCTTCGATTTTAAGTAGAAGCCTTTTCTTTCTTTATTCTTTTTCCCCATATACCGTTGTGGATCACCTGGAACATGGGAGGGGTATGTTTCCAGTATTGCCTGACCTTATCAGCCCTTAATCTACTTCATTTTCTTACTTTACACCTAGTTAAAAAAAAAAAATCCAAATTCCTGTCAAGTCAGGTTTTGTCTGTTTGGAAGCAGTTAAGAAAAAGGCTGTGGTTTGTATCTGTGTGCGTGGGCAAGAAGGGCCGACCTCCTTCTTTGTATTTGCTGGCACCACGCGGCAAATACCGCTGACCTCCTCACCAGCCGTTTGCTTTCTCTCATTGGGTCGGGTCATCTTCGCCTTTTGTGTTTGATTAAGTGGGTGAAAGGTAGTCTTTATCGTTTCCTCTCATCTTGCAACTATTTCTCGAGAGCAGAAATAGTTCCGGCATGTTGGGCATTCCAGAACTGAACTACTCTGGGTGACCATCTGTTGGGGGGAAAACACACTTCACGAGGGCGTGGGAGTGGGGGGACCTGAGCACATCCACATTCCACAGTGAGATGTGAAAAAGCCGCGTGGCCGTGTCTGGTCTGGAATGTGGGGGAGGGGGGGTGCTGAGTAGGCTGTCTGCATGACTCATAGATGGGTTTAATATCCAGCCCTGGTTTCGAATATTATTTTAACTGCGACATGACATGGCATTAAATAAGCGGGAGAAGAGAGAGGGACCGTGATGGCTAGCGGGACACACGTGCGAGCCTCTTCTGCGGTTGCCTTTCAGGTCCGATGTTGTGGTTCTCTGCTTTAGCATCGCGAATCCCAACTCCCTAAATCATGTGAAAACCATGTGGTATCAAGAAATCAAGCACTTTTGCCCTCGAACACCTGTCGTTCTGGTTGGCTGCCAGCTAGACCTCCGCTACGCCGACCTGGAGGCTGTTAACCGGGCCAGACGCCCCTTAGCAAGGTAAGCTGAGGACCCCGCCTTTCGGCTGCCACCTGGGTGAGGAAAGAGTTTGCGGACACCTCAGATTTTCAGGGACCACTGAAGCTACACTATGAGCCATGAGGCTTAGCCGACTCAGTCAGCCATTCTGAAGCAACTGTGCTGATAGTCTCAAGTTCCAGTCCAGTCTTGTAAGCCAGTGCTTAGAAGGAATTCTGTGGACTGAAACAGGGAGTGTGGTACCGCTTTGGATAAAGTACTGTATTTGAATAAAGCCCTATACAGTTTGTTAGCCGCCCAAAATGGCGTCATTCTTGCAAGTGTGCCTATTTAGAATTAAGTAAACTGAACCTCAGAATGATCAGCCCAAGTTTGGGCCAGGATGGCACCCTTACCAAGATGAGCTTTCATTCACACAACTGTGTCTAGGTTGGCTTTGGTATTGCTAGTATTTTTCTGATTCCTTGTACTGGAGAGGGAACCTAAGGCCTTCCACATTCTAGGGAGACATTCTACCACTGAGCAACATTTCAGTCCTCTCTTCAAGCTGAGGGGACGGGGTGTCCTACTAAATCTCTTAGGCCAGTTTGTAGCTTACTCTGTAGCATAGATGAGGTTTGAACTTGTGATCCTTTTGCCTCAGCCTCCTGAGTGGCTGGCATTAGTAGGCCTCGGCCAGCACCCAGTTTTGTTTAAAAGTCATGTAGGGCTGAACAGGATGAGGCTTACCTGTGGTCCCAACACTTGTGAAGCAGAAGCAGGTGGATCTCCATGAGTTTGAGGCCAACCCGGTCTACATCCCAAGTTCAAGGTCAGCCACGGCTACACCGTGAAACCCTGCCTCAAGAAAAGGGGCAAAACACCTAAAATCATGTGCAGTTGTAATTGCAAAAATGAACCAAGTGTGACTTTTTTTTAATGCATCTAGTTCTTTTATTACCAAAGTGTCAGTGTACTTTAAAAAAAAAAAAAGTAGGGCTGGAGAGATGGCTCAGTGGTTAAGAGCACTGACTGCTCTTCCAGAGGTCCTGAGTTCAAATCCCAGCAACCACATGGTGGCTCACAACCATCTGTAATGGGATCGGATGCCCTCTTCTGGTGTGTCTGAAGACAGCCACAGTATACTCACATAAAGTAAATAAATCTTAAAAAGAAGATTTCTTTTACCATGTGCACATTATGGATACCAATTTTGGGGGGAAAAATAAGAATTTTTAAAGACCTATGCTCAGGGCTGGAAAGGCAGCTCAGTGGTTAAGAACACTGGCTGCTCTTCCAGAAGCCCTGTGTTCAATTCCCAGAACCCACACATTCCACAGCATAAGCAACCAGCTGTAACTGAAGTCCCATGAAATATGATGCCCCTTTCTGAGGTGTTCATGCAGACAAAACACCTATATTCAAAAAGTAAATAAACCAATAAAACTTTCAAAACCTATGCTCTCGGAAGTTACTCTTGTATAAAACCACTGTGTCTGTTTGGTACCCATGTCCTCTGCTGAATGGCAAAATTCCCACAAAATCCTGATGGTGATGCCTCCTCACTTCAGTATTAACCTGGTTGGCATATCACAAAAACTTCCTCTGGGTCCCACTTAGTACGCTATCAAAGCAATAGCAAGTGAGACAGTCTTAGACCATTTCAGATGCTTTCTGATACATCCTGCGTAAAATTCACAAGAACAGGTCACATTTGGTCGGCACAGGTCACATTTGGTCGACACAACCCCTGTGTTCTAACGTGTACTGACTAGGAACGGAATGTCCAGAATTGCCCGGGGGTGGGGATGATTGGTGAGAGGTTAGCAGAGCTGTCCAGACAGTCCCTTCTAAAGAACAACTTGGAGATTCCGAGAAACAGGTTTGGCTTTGGGTTAATTAGCAAATTTCAAGCCAGCCTCAAGGACAAAGATCACCCAAGGCCCACAAAAAGAACCTTAAAGTTGGACCTTCTTCCCTGGATCTTTCCATCCTGAGGTGTGCCCTCCCTCCATCCCTCCCTCTGTCCCTCCTTCTCTCCCTCAGTCCAGGTTGTCAAATCCAAATTCCATCCAGTCTTGTCATTATTTCCCTGGGCCAGGGCCTAGGAAGCATATGACTTTTGGCATCAAAGGCAAAGTGTTTAAAAGGTCAGCTTCTGAGAGCATTTGTCAGAATCGAGGGTTGTGTTTCTCGAAGAACTGTAGCAGATCGTATCTTGTCTGTTCGGGAATCTCTCCCTGATATTATCAAGAGCCCAGCAGAAGGCTGCTTACTTTGGCCTTGGTGGGTTTGATTAAATTGTAAATGAGTTTTGTGAGCCAGACCGAAAGGGCGAGGACTTTGTTCCTCCACTGGCTTTGTGGAAACACAAGAAATTGACACAGAGTTGCAGGCTGAGCCTTCCCCGTGTTATTTTAATACTTCCCTTGCAGTAAAGGAACTCTCAGCTCTAAGTGCAGACCCTGAGGTGAGGAGACGCTAGCTAGGAGACCCCAGTACTAGTCCAATCAAAATACCGATGGGGGGTGGGGAGGGTGATGGAGATTCATGAATCCAAGAGAGAGACTTTAGAAGCCACTGGACATGGATCACTGTACCAAGAGTTGGGGAGTCTGGATATGAACCACTTAGTAGAAGTTTCTAGGAGCTTGTAGATGTGCTGTAGATGATTGAGCTTCTTGTCTGTTTCTTCTCACTACCAAATGAAATAGTACTTCACAGGACTCCCAGATAGTAGAAGTGAGAAAAGCATTTCGAAGCTATAAAAAAAAAAAAGAAAGAAAGAAAGAAAGAAAGAAAGAAAGAAAGAAAGAAAGAAAGAAAGAAAGGTGGGCTGGAGAAGATGGCTCAGTGGTTAAGAGCACTGACTGCTCTTCCAGAAGTCCGGAGTTGAAATCCCAGCAACCACATGGTGGCTCACAACCATCTTTAATAGGGTCTGATGCCCTTTTCTGGTGTGTCTGAAAACAGCTACAGTGTTCTCACATACATAAAATAAATAAATCTTTTTAAAAAAAAAAGTGAGACCTGATGATAAAGACGGAAATGGTAGTGGTAACTTTTGTCTTGTTTTGTTGAGACAGTTTTTCTATGTAGCCCTGGCTATCCTGGAACTCACTCTATAGACCAGGCTGGGCACAAACTCAGAGATCCACCTTCCTCTGCCTCGGGAGGGCTGGAATTAAAGGGGTGCTTGCCTGGGTTGCCATACCTGTTTGAAAAAATGGAAAATCAAGGCTTAAAGAGGTTAGATACCTCGATCAACATCACATAGGCAACAAAAGCCAATACCACAGTTACCACCATTGCTACTAACGCATATGTCTTACTATGGCCATAGACCCTTGATCTTGGACTGACCGTTGATTACGAATTTTCGAGAGCCTTATAGGATTTTAAAATTTTAAGAAGTGAATAGGATTTTAATTGTGTAATTCTATTGGGAATTTAGACACTCTCCTTCTTTTCTTTCCCCTTCAAAGAAAACAGATTGTATGCATTTACTAAATGTCCCCTTTTCAGGCCCATAAAGAGAGGTGATATTTTGCCCCCAGAAAAAGGCCGCGAGGTGGCGAAGGAACTTGGCATCCCGTACTATGAGACCAGCGTGTTTGACCAGTTTGGCATCAAGGACGTGTTCGACAATGCCATCCGGGCAGCCCTCATCTCCCGCCGGCACCTGCAGTTCTGGAAATCCCACTTGAAAAAAGTCCAGAAGCCTCTGCTTCAGGCGCCCTTCCTACCTCCGAAAGCTCCTCCCCCGGTCATCAAAGTCCCCGAGTGTCCGTCCACCGGGACGAGCGACGCAGCCTGTTTACTGGACAATCCCCTATGCGCCGACGTCCTCTTTATCCTCCACGACCAGGAGCACATCTTTGCGCACCGCATTTACCTCGCTACCTCTTCTTCCAAATTCTACGACCTTTTTTTAATGGAGTGTGAAGATTCCCCGGGTTGGAGTGGAGGAGCTGGTGAGGAGGTGCCATGCAGGGATTTTCAGGGGCGGACGCAGAGTCTTGGAGCAGCCGAGGAAGGGCAGGAGGGCTCCCAGAGGACCCCTCAGGCTGACCCAGGAGCATCTTCAGGCCAGGACCTCTTGGAGAGTCTGGCTTCGCAGACCGATGCCTCGGTTTCCGAGGCGCACGCCCTAACCGGCTGGAGCAAGGGGTTTGTCAGCATGCACAGGGAGGTGCGGGTCAACCCCATTTCCAAGCGGGTGGGCCCAGTGACCGTGGTCAGGCTGGACTCTTCGATGCAGTCAGGCCCTTTCCGGACCCTACTGAGATTCCTCTACTCTGGGCAGCTGGACGAAAAGGAGAAAGATCTCCTGGGGCTAGCTCAGATGGCCGAGGTCTTGGAGATGTTTGATCTGAGGATGATGGTGGAGAATATCATGAACAAGGAGGCCTTTATGAACCAGGAGATCACGAAAGCCTTCCACGTCAGGAAAGCCAATCGGATCAAAGAATGTCTCAGTAAGGGCACCTTCTCAGGTGAGCAGGGCCCCTGGGAGCCATGGAGGCCTTTGAGGGTTGCAGTGGGGGCGGGGTCTAGCATGAGAACTGATAAAGATAATACAGATTAATTTTACCTTTGCTAGTGGCTATCAAGCCAGAGAGGTGGTCTTTCCACCCTGCAGAGGTTGAGAAACAAGAACCCGAGGGGTCAGGTCCCTAAGTGAAAGGTCACTAAGTCAGTTAAGCGACAAGAGTGAGGACAAGAAGCCAAGCCTTGTCACTACCGAAACCTAGTCCCTCCACCTCCAGCAGTCACAGTGTACAGCAGATGACCCTGAGCGCCTCTCCAGGGCCTTCATGCTTGAACTCCCACCACCCACCCCTTCAGGATCTGTTAGATGACCCGTGTCCACTGTTCCTTTCTCCTCCATTGTCCCTGCATCATTGACTTCTGGTCCTGAGGTCACTGAAGTCCAAGAGGAAGTTGCATTACCACCCCCAACCCCATCCCCCCATCCCATCCCCCCCGGGGGGGGGCGGGGAATCTGGTCTACTTTCTGCCCTTGGACTCCTGGACCCTGATCTTTCTTCGTCCACCTTGGTTAACTATGTCATGCACAGCCCTCAGCGTCCTTCCACAAACAAGCTCTCTGGAGACTGCCTGACGGACTGACCTTCACATTGCTCTGTCTAATATAGTTACACTAAAATCTTTATCTCGGTATGTGGAAGGGGGGAACGAGGGGGGGGAGGGAGCAGACTCCACAGTAAGAAGCTGCCTTCCTGAGCTCTTGTTTGTCTTCCATAATCCCTGCCTCAGAACTCCACTAGAACAGATACTGAGTCACCCTGTTCACCTCAAAGCAAGGGGTAACATTTGCTACAAACATTGGTTGCCACGGTGTGAAAGCAGCCCAGAATGTTACTGAAAAGAATGTGTTTGCGAATGCTATTAGCTGGTAGACAACCATTAAAGCCGGATGCCTCTCTCTAACTTGCTGAGACAGGCCAGGCAAGAGTGGGGCGGGGGCGGAGGCGGGAGTGGGGGCAGGGGTGGGGGGGGCTCCTCGTAGGACGCATGCGTTGAAGAGAGGCCCTGTCAGTCACTCAAGAGTAACTGAGACATCTGAAGTAGATAATGGGTGCCATCAGAACATTGTTCTATTTTCTTAGCTGCAATACATCACGGCACACGTCCTTACAAAGTGTTGGAGTTCCTAGACATTTCATGATTAATTGAGAATAAAGGGACCCATAACCTTCAGTTAATGCGCGTGCACGCGCGCATGCGTGCACACCTTAGAGCGCTTCAGATATATATCTAGGACACACATGGCCAACCGTAATAGGAGACTTGAATATACTGAACGTCTATCCCTAGCCTAAAAATCCAAGATCCAAAATGCTCCAAACTCCAACTTTTTGAGTGACAGCATGTGGTAAACTCCGTGCCTCTCCTGAGGGACAAAAATTAAAGTGAAAAATGTTTATTTCAAACACTGAACACAGTGACACAGACACAATCATGGATGTTAATGGAACATAGAAAAGGCTATCTTACAATTGTAGAGTAAATTCAACAACGAACCATGTCTGGTGTGGATTGAAATTACTTGCAGAATATGTATACAGGGTACCTAGGAAACATACCTGGATTTCACATTTGAACTCATATCCGGAACCGGGATTGTCATGTATGCATACATGTGTCAAAAGCTGTAGGAACCCAAACTGGAAAACACAAAAAAGATAATCCTCTCCTTTCTGCCTCTGAGAATTTGTGTACAATTTTCCAGTGTATCCTCCTTGAAATGGGAGCCAGATGTACCAATATGGACCGAAGTAGGATCCGTAGGCCTGGAGGAGAGTGCGAGGGATGCCGATTCATGTGTGTGCCCAGAGCAGAAGTTTGGGGTGAAACCCCTGACAAAGCCGTCTCATACATAGTCTTGCTCCTTTGATCCCTGGCAGATGTGACATTCACCTTGGATGACGGAGCCATCAGTGCCCACAAGCCGCTGCTGATCTGTAGTTGCGAGTGGATGGCCGCCATGTTCGGGGGCTCCTTTGTGGAAAGCACCAACAGTGAGGTAGGAACATTGCAAGCCCAGAATGTTTTAAGTAGCCTGGGTGGCTCAACTTTACCAGCTTCCATGAAATGGTTCCTTGGGCTGTTCTTTAGTGCGAGACTTTCTGTGTAGATGCCTGCCATGCCTGCAGCCATGAGGAATAGTAGCTTGTGGGTCACTCGTGCGAGAGCGTAAGGATACACTACCACACTTACCACTAAAGAGTCTTGCCTAGCCACACTTTCTAACAAACATCAGCAGGCAGGATGCTATCAAAAGTCTGTCTTCTAAAAGTTTGGGGAAGTAAAAAGTCCTTCAGTCAATGGAGGACCAGCGCCGTTCTTAGCAGCACAGGAGACCTTCCCCAACCCGGTCTTCGAGCCTCAGGCGTGTCATCCGCAGCCTGGTGGGTATGCCTCATGATCCCTGAGGGCCAGCCATAAGCCACAGCATTAGAGACCAAACCCTGGTTTTTCCAGCTTGCTGATGGGCTAGGAGTGGGGTTTATGTATGTGAGTGAGTGAGTGTGTGTGTGTGTGTGTGTGTGTGTGTGTGTGTGTGTGTAAGGAAAAGGACTCACTGCTCTGGACACTTTTCAAAGTTCAAAGTGCCCAGGTCCTGCCGAAGCGGAGCGGTCCTACCCTCCAAACACAAGAATGTCTCAGGGGGGGGTTGGGGATTTAGCTCAGTGGTAGAGCCCTTGCCTAGGAAGCACAAGGCCCTGGGTTCGATCCCCAACTCCGAACAAAAAAAAAAAAAAAAAATGTCTCAGGGAATTTCTTTAAAAAAAACAAACAAACAAAAATCCCTGTCTTTATCTTTCTACAAACACTACTGAAAAAAATTTCGGTCAAGCATTTCTAACAAAGGATAGGTGGAGCGCAGAGTTCTGTGGAGTATTGCAGTATTCCTTAACATCTTTTTTTTATCCCCAAAACAATAACACGGGGTGGGTGGGGGACCCATCAGTTTATTGCCCTTAGGGGCTGGGCTGTTTATTTCAGCATCTCTTCCAACTTTCAAAAGAAATACTGACAACAAAGGCTAACTTTTCAAAAAGGGGGTGCTCCCAGGGGAAAGGCTGGGGGGAGAACAGAGGACTTCCACTGTGCCCCAGGAGCCTGCATTTACATCTCCAAGTAGGGAAACACAATCCCAAAGTCACAAGCTGGGAATGGCTGAGGCTGAGGTCACTGGGCCATCCTCCCACTTCCAGAACAGGCCACAGCTGCTGCTTAATCAGATCCCAGAAAACAGCCCAGTTTGGCGTCCTTAGGAAATCGGGAAGTCTCTTGATTTACTAAGTCTCCCTCCTATGTGCTCAGAGGTATGAGAGGCTTCACAGAGAAGGGCCCTGTGACCCAAGACAACTCTGCACTCCCAAGCTGGGTGTCCTGGGAAGAGACTTCTGCATTCTGAGTCTCCCTTGGTAAAGCACTGGGTCGTGACCCAGACGTGCCTGTGAGGTGTGTGAGAGCCTTCCCGAGCATGTAGCCCATTACTAGCCACCATAGTCTCAGTTGGCACTGATGCTGACTGATCTCACCCCTTTACAGGAAAGACTGGGGGTACCTCCCCCTCTGTCTAACCTGGGGTGACCGGCATTCTCTGGTGTGGGCCCCTTATCCTTCCAGCCCTCTACACCAGCTTACAGTGTTGTTACGCTGAGTGGAACCTGATGAACAAGGTCAAGACCCCAGTCACAGAGCAACAGTGTCAGCGCTGGACGATAATCCCCTTTATCCCTTCACAGAAGGGACTCTAA
Source organism: Rattus norvegicus (assembly GCF_021556685.1). Taxonomy (NCBI): domain Eukaryota; kingdom Metazoa; phylum Chordata; class Mammalia; order Rodentia; family Muridae; genus Rattus; species Rattus norvegicus. Next base: position 20,131,973 of record NC_141553.1, on the reverse strand, counting down.
TCACTCCAGATTAACATGTGCGGTGGAGGTGACCAAAACAAAACATAGCAGCACACGTGTGAGCACACACACGCCAGAAAAAGTGGCCACTTAGGGGTTCTGAAAGGGCTCAGTCCTAGCTTCTCCCCTCTGAGGACAGAAGCTAAAACTAACATGGGCAGAGATTAGCCCCTGGGGGACAAAAGAAGAGCACAACCCCATGTCACTAAAATCCCATGATCCCTAACAACCCCACCCACCCTTGACGCTTCCACCTCACCCCACGGCCCCACCTTGTCTCTTCTCGATCTTTCTGAGACAGAAAAGGTGTTCATGAACTTTTACCTCAGTGTGACTGTGGCCTGGGCCAGCGGCCAGCCTTCTCTAAACCTTCTTCACCTATTAGCCAAAAATGGCGGAAAGTGTCCTCCCAAGGACAGGCTAACCATGGAAGATTGTGAGCCATCCCTGGAGCGTACGCAATGCCCAGCAAATGTTGTCACCACCCTCGGGTTCTCTCACTGGGGGTAAGGGTGCTTCTGGAACAGCTTTGGAGAAGTTGCCAGCCCATCTTCTAATCCAAGACAAGGAGGCAGTGGTGGATACAGAGAGACCTGAGCCTCATGAAACGCTGCCTAAGTCTTCCAGGGAGGACTCAGGTCCATCCTTATTTTTGGACATTAGCCTTTCGAAGTCATCTTTTAAGATTTATTTTTACTTTTTTTTGCATACGGCTGTTTTACCTGCATGTGATGTCTAGGTCAGATCCACTAAAACGGGCGTGACAGACCGGTGCCAGCCATCATCGGATGCTAGCAATCGATCTCCGGTCCTCCGTAAGAGCAGCCAGTGCTCTTGATTGCAGAGCCATTCTCTCAGCCCTTCTAGGTCATCATTTAAGCCTGTCTTGTCTTGGGAAACTCTGACTTATCCCCTGAAATTCAGCCCATTTCTTTTTATTCAAGATACAGAGAGGAACTTTATACACGTGTATGTAGAAAAGAGGACAGCGAACCATGAGTGTCACTTTATACTTTATCACTTAATATAGAAGACATTTCTGTTTTACTGCTTTTACCTTTTGTTTTCTTTGTTACTTTTAATATAGCAATAAGCCTCCTTCTTTCCCACTGGCGAGCCATCTGCCTCAAATGCATGCTGGGTAATAGTAAGCAGTGGGCTAGCTCCGGAATACTTACTCATTCTGTGGGAGAATGCCTCTCGTTCCAGCCCCAATGGTCTGAGCTATTCTTCACATTGACAACTTTAAACCAACTAAAGAGGAACGTGAGGTCTTGAGGGTGGAACTCTCTGGAGCTGCCTTGAGTAGGCGGGGTGTGGACGGCCGTGTTCCATCTCTTGTCTCAAGGGCTGCGAGCAGGTCCTCCCTATGGTTGCATGGCTAATCATAAGCTCAGAGATCACAGAAACAGGATCTGTTTTGTTTTGTTTAATAAAAAAAAAAAAAAAGCAGTCAGCAACGAGGCAGAAAGGCACGTTGTGAAAGGGTTTGGTGTTTCTCATTCCTCGGTTACTCCGAAGGGTCCCTAAGATGACCTGCCAGAACGAATCATCACTTCAAAGGTGTTGACGTATTCTCATCAACAGGGAAGCAGCTGGTTGCTGGAGATTGCACACATCAGAACGGTTCTGAGGACGCAGGGGACCAGGGCAGTGCTCACTGGACTCTCGTCCCCGGTTCCCAGAAACAACCCCGTTCTTCTTAGGAAACACCTCTCACATCTGTATTTCAAGTGGCCTTTTTGTCCTTGGTGAACAGCCCAGATGATTCTCTTAGCAAGCACGGCTAAGGCAATCTTAGAGATGCCAAAGCCCAGACTCCGTGAAGAAGTAACGTTTAGCATGGACGAGGGCCACAGGGTACTTACCTGTGTGCCCATAGGCCGTGTCTTGGCATACCTCTGGGCCAACCCACGCACTCTTACCCTGTCTCCTCAAAGACACACTGCATACTCCCATTTCTGAAAGAGCAGACCACCACCACCACCCCCATTGGCTGAGGCAGCAGACACTTTCTGCCCAACATCTGCAATTATAGTTCTTAACGTTTTGGTGAAACATGGATGCTTTGAAAGTTTATTACCTTAGCATTTAAGTACCTAAAAAGAATTCCCAGGAACCCAAACACTGAACAGAAATGAAAGCTCACCACGTGTCCACACACACAGAGAGGAGTCTGCCACTCCCGTCTGTTATCGGCGCAGTGTAAGCGCATATCCCTTTATGCATATATGCGTGTATGAGCAAACACACACGTGTGCTCAGTGATAGATACACAGTGGTAGGGCTTATTGCTGGTGCGACAGCTGACGGGAATGAGGGGTGTTACAACGTGTGCACATGACAGGCAAGCCAGTCAGTGTTGTTACAGTCTGCTCTAGCATCTGAAGGGACAGAGAGGTGGAGCGTCAGTGGCAAATGGCAGCCTTAACTCGGTGCTAGTCTAAGATTATAATATCAACTTTGACTCCTCCCATTCTGTCATCACAGGGGTCAGGAATTGAGATGACAGTCAATGGTGACAGCCCGGGGGCTTCCCCAGGGGTTCACTGTTTTCTGGGCCTGTGTCCGAGAGCAAGGGATAAACCATCACTTCATATCTCTAAGAGCTTGTTCCGAGTCCTCCCCATGACATGTTGCAGAAATAACTCCACCTGGAAGTATATTCCTCCTCAGACGTGGCCAGTGGCTGACTGCTCAAGAGACTATCATCAACAGTGGCAATAGCGTTGTTCTGGAAAGCTTACCCACAAGCTCACACAGAATGGGAAAGAGATGCAGGAATTGTGTACAGTCCCATCCTCAGCAGCCCCTCTTTACATGAGTTATATGGGGAGTGACTAAGCCTATGGCACAGACATAATCATCAGTATAAGAGAGAAGGAACACACACATCATACATACATACATGCATATATGCATACATACATACACACATTCATAAACATACATAAATGCATACATGCATATATGCATATATACATGCATGCATACATCCATCTATATGTACATCCATACATATGTACATACATACATGCATACATACACACATTCATATAAACATGTGTGAATGCATACATTCATCCATCCATGGCACCCATCCATACATGAATCTACACATGTGCATGCATACATGCATATTTTTGAGGAGGGATATATTTTACATGCTTTATTCTTTTTTTTAACTGCCACTGTTAAGAAGTCTATAATGGTTCATCCTTTCAAATTAGAACTCTAGCTCACAGAACTATTTGTGGAATCAGAGGCTTTCTCACTCTGCAACCCCAAGTGTTGCCATGAGGAGACTCCCTGTCTGCCTAGCATTTCGGCCTGTGAACTTCAGAAATGCATTCCTTGGGCTTAAGTCCCAGTCCCCGCTGAGTAACCCTCCAACCTTGGATGTGAAACTCAGCCTCCTTGACTGTTGTGCCCTTGTCTGTAAAATAGCAAAATTAATAGTCTCTTCTTCCTGGGGCAGATGGAAGGATCAAATTCGACGGGGTGTATGGAATGCTGTACACAGAAGCTTCTATTAAAGTGACACTCCAGTCAGAAATACAAGGACGCCATTCCATACGGTGTCTGTCTCCGCCTTGTGGAGTGTCTTAGGGTTTTTTTGCCATGAAGAAACACCATGACCAAGGCAATTCTTTATAAAGGAAACATTTAATTATGAGTGACTTCCACTTCAGAGGTTTATTTAATCCATTATGATCATCCAGGTGCTGGACTTGGTGCTAGAAAAAAAGAACCGGGAGTTCTACATCAGGTCCTTAGACAAGAGGAAGAGAGTGATACTGGGCCTAGGCTTGAGCTTCTGAATCTCAAAGCCCGCCCACAGTGACGCACTTCCACCAAGAAGGCCACGCCTCCTAATAGTGCCACTCCTTATGGGCCACACGGATTTAGTGGAGTTAGCAAAGAACCGAAATAGACTTTGTATACCTACTGATCTGTGTCCCCACCTCCTCCATCTAGGACTGAAGCCTCAGGTCATTCCTAGAAAGTGTAACGTGTTATATAAGAATAGCACTAGGCGTGGGTTGGGGATTTAGCTCAGCTGTAGAGCGCTTGCCTAGTGAGCACAAGGCCCTGGGTTCGGTCCCCAGCTCCGAAAAAAAGAAAAAAAAAAAAAAAAAGAATAGCACTAGGCACACGGGACAGAGGCTTTGGGGATCCTGCAAGAGATCGTGCTCCGGACCCAACTAAAACAGTATCCCAGATGTCCCCCAGCAGAGTCCTTTGGCTACCCTGCGTCTGCTGAGACCCAGTGATATATCAGTAGTTCTGAGACCATGTGGTGGTGAAAGAGAGTACTGATGTATAACACAGTGCCGGGAGATGCAGACAGGTTGTAGGAATGAAGCTTGTCGCCATGGCAGCTGGTGTGGTCATTCCGCCTGTTTGGCCACCAGAGAGGGGAACTCTGTCATGTCTGTAGCCGCGTGGCTAGCAGCAACTCATATCTGTCACATTACCAGAAGATTTCTCTCCCCACAACGGAGTACCTTCAGGTTCCTGACAGGGAGGGCCAATAATGTAATAACACATTTACGACCCGTTCGTCTGATTTATATGCCCAGGTAGCCATTTTAAAAAACTCCGCACTGCGCTCTGTCAGGTAGCAACACTCCTTGTCACCTACAAATCAAACTGTTAATGTTTATAGCCATAAATACCAACCGCAGGCGCTCTCGGCACAGCCTCGGAGCGATGTACCTGGAGTGGCTCGGTACCGGGTCACGTGGTTGGGATGTTTCTTAGCCCCATAGCCTGAAGGTGTGCAGTCTCCGCCCCTACATCCTGTGCGAGCCCCCAGTTCCCACGGAAGCACTGATCCTTCTGTATACTGTTGCAGGTTCACCTTCCAAACATAAACAAGATGTCCATGCAGGCCGTGTTGGAATACCTCTACACCAAGCAGTTGTCGCCCAACTTGGACCTGGACCCTCTGGAGCTAATCGCCTTAGCTAACAGATTTTGCCTGACACACTTGGTTGCACTCGTAGGTAAGGCCCTGTGACTTTTGTGTCCGATGCTGACTGAAATGACAACTCAACAAAACTAAGATTTCCGAGGGTCAGACTCTGATTTACATCTCTCGGGACAGAACAGGCACGCGGAGGCCATCAAGCCAGCCCGGTCTGGCCACCTAAACTTGATGCAACAAGTACCCCTTAAGCTCCTCTGTGATAGGCCCTGCTAGACAATGAAAACAATAAGTGCCCAATAATGGACACTTTGGAGGTGCACGTCGCACATGTGCTGAGTCTTACGCAGACCACAGAATCCGAAATCAAGCTAATGGGTCAATATTTCCCAACAAGGGTAGCCTTAGAGGGAGGAACATCTACAGCACGGCAGAGAATGGGGGATCAGAACCAGCTTCCCCAGTCTCCTCCTGGCCCCTTTTGCTTTCTGGCTATGTGATTTGTCCTTTGTGTGACTTGATCTCTGTATTTCCACCCTCTCTCTGTCTCTGTCTCTGTCTCTGTCTGTCCGTCTGTCTTTCTCTCTCTCTCTCCGTCTCTCTCTCCCTCCCTCCTTCCCTCCCCCTCCCTGTCCCTTTCCCTTTCCCTCTCAAAAATGGGTACATTAGCTGCCACCAAGCTAAGAAGGTTAACTGTGGTAAATCTAGGAATCCTCCAAACACTGGGTTGGCACGCAGATCACGTATTTGGTTTTGAGAAGTTTTCTTTCTCTTTAAACTATTTTTGAAAATATTCTGACATCGTCAAATTCATTTGGCAGGGGAGGGGGTGTCTGACTTAGCTTAAGAATTCTTTTCTGTAACTTGTAGATTGGTTCAGTTGATAAAAAGGAGCAGGTCCGGGTGAAATATATGCATTTAAATCCCTCATCTTAAGACGTTCAACCTCCTGCTTTCTTCCCCAGAGGTGTCAGGGTGTCAGTTAGCAGTATGGGTGCTAATCCCCTGTACTCGCTCGATTTAGGGGAAGGCAGAGACACACTGTCATATTTACTGGCCTTCCTCCTGCACCGGGAGAATTGTCTGTGCACACTGGGCTTTCAGTAAAACCTGGCTGAGAAACTGAGCCAAAAAAAGGAGTAGAGAACAAGCCATCCTATTCAAGGTCAGCATATAATATATTTACATTTACATACATATTTCTAGTGATGACTTCTGATAGAAGATACACATGAATTACCTAGAAATAAAGTTCCCCTTTCTTCATATTTCTTCCCCAATTTAAAGGAAAGGATTTGAAACTTCACAATTAGAAAAAAAAATTCTCCAACGTACTGAAGCCTTAGTTAAAAATGAGTGTATTGGGGTTGGGGATTTAGCTCAGTGGTAGAGCGCTTGCCTAGGAAGCACAAGGCCCTGGGTTCGGTCCCCAGCTCCGAAAAAAAGAACCAAAAAAAATGAGTGTATTACCCTTCAAACATTAACCCCAGAAAGCGACAAAGGGAATGTATGCCCTTTTCAAAAATGTGAGTTCCAATCTGGGCAACCACTCGAGGGTTGCACAAGTATTTGTCCTTCCAGGATACACTGGATTATTTTTAATAGGCAAAAAGCAATCTTAAACCTGGTCCATCTGTCCTCAGTGTCAGTGTGGTCCCGGTTTTATGATAAGGATAAAGTCTAACACTGATAACATGGAGTTGATTTCTACATGAAAGATTTCTTTTTGAAGTGACCCTAAGAAAGCTTTTGTGGGAGCACGCTCCAGGCCACTCACATGGTGTCATAGAATCCTGCTGGTATTGATCCGAATGCCTCCCCAACATGGCGCCTCGAGCCACCTATGGTACTTGGTGTGCAGAGTCTTAGCCAAGCATTTAGACTCATAGCCCTCATGGCAAATCTCTATCTCCAGATTTACATGCCAGACGGTGGTGGCACATGCCTTTAATCCCAGCACTTGTGAGGCAGACTTATAATATACATTATCATATAATTTATCATCTATTATATATTACAAATGTATTCTTTTATAAATACCTTTTATTTTTATCAATACAACTTATAAAATATCTTTAAATATAATATCTTTAATTATGAAAATTTGACATTATATTATAATTATACAATTATAATATAGAACATAACATGCATAGTATATAAAAATATATTACATTTATAGATACACAGAATGGCAGAGAACAGAGAATCAGAGTGAGCTCCTCCAGGGTCCCCTTCTAGCCCCTTTGCTTCCTGGCTACGTGGTCCTAATACATATTATATATGATATATAATATATATGATTACTTACATAATATACAATGTTTTTATATTGTACAATTCAATTTTGTATTACATGTTGTATATCACACACACACACACACACACACACACACACACGCACGCACAAGGCAGCTGGTCACAGTGCATCTGCATCCAGGAAGCAGGGAGCTGAATGCTGGAGACCTGCTGTTTTTCTTCTTTCACTCAGTCTGAGAACTCAGCCAGTAGGATGGCAAGACCAGGCTCAGGGTGGATCTTCCCAGCAAAGCTCAAACCTCCCCAAACCATCCTCACAGACAGGCCAGAGTCCTGTTTCCATGGTGATCCTGGACCCTGTCCTGTTGACAGATGAGATTATCCATCACACCTGCTGTTACTTAGGGAGCCCAGCTGACCTCTCTGGGAAATTTAGCTTTAAGTTGTTCTGTGTGTCCACCCGGCTGAGGAGGGCTGTACCAGAGAAAGCATCAGCGTGTGTGCAGGCAACTGTGTGGGCTCAAGAACACAGAGCCAGGCAGGAGGCCTGGACAGCGTGGGCACACCTCAGAGAGAGCAGTGTCAGCCCCAGGCCACTAAAGCAGGAAATTCTTGGTATCTCAGTGAAGTTAAACTTACATTTACAGCCAAGGAACAGTCTGCTAAGTATGAAGCGGCATTACCTCCAGAAAATGGAGAAACTTTCACCAAAATAAAATAATAATAATAACAACAACAACAAAAAGAGGGGGCTGGAGAGATGGCTCAGCGGTTAAGAGCACTGACTGCTCTTCCAGAGGTCCTGAGTTCAAATCCCAGCAACCACATGGTGGCTCACAACCATCTGTAATGAGATCCGATGCCCTCTTCTGGTGTATCTGAAGACAGCTACAGTGTACTTATATATAATAAATGAATAAATCTTTAAAAAAAAAAAACAAAAAACAAAAAGAACAATAACAGCCTTAAAAAATAATAAGTAAAACCAAACCACCCTCTCAGCCTCTAGGCACAGTGGAAGCCTCATGCCTAGGTTCTGTACATGTAGTTGTACAGGCAGTGGGGCTAAAGGTCCCAGCAGCTGAGAGAGCTTTTTCTGACCAAATGACAGCAAGGTTTAGCACAACAACTGACCCTTCCTTTCACAGAAGGTCACTCTGTAGTATGGGGATCCTGTTTGATGGTCCAGTTCATCTGTGCGTTTTCCATGTAAGTGCAGTACACCTGCATATGTACCTGTCGCCACACCTGTATGTGGGTACTCATACACATGTGTGCTCACGTATGTGGAAGCCCAGAGTTGACATCAGGCACCTCCCTCAGTCATTCTCGACTTTACTTACTAAGGTAGGGTCCTTGCTGAACTTGGGTCTCAAGTCGAGCTAGGCAGCTTGCCCCAGAGGAGCTCTGCCTCCCCTTGTTCGGATCGTAGGCAGCTGGTGTATACCCTGCAAGGGTTCTGGGGATCCAAATTCTGATTCTCATGCCATCATGGAAAGGGTTTTGACTGAGTTACCTCCCAGCACCCCCTCACCCATTTACCAAAGAGTTTATAGATAATATTCAAAGTCTTTTGTCTTGGCCCCAGTGTGCAATGTATCTGGATCCCCTGGAACTGGAGTTACAGAAAGTCGTGAGCTGACATGTATCAGCCCCTTCTTACTAAACTTACTCAGCATTTCTATCTTTGGGGTTAAAAGGAGCGCTTCCCTTATCTCATTTGAATCTTTAGAAGCCATGGTAAGCCATGACAAGGGATTGGAAGGCTTAAGGAGAGAGATTACCCAGGAAGTGTAAGCCTGCCAGTGGGGCAGTCAGGATACACACAATGTTTATCTACTAACTTTACCACATTGGGCTGGAGAGATGGCTCAGCGGTTACGAGCACCAACTGCTCTTCCAGAGGTCCTGAGTTCAATTCCCAGCAACCACTTGGTGGCTCGCAACCATCTATAATGGGATCCGATCCCCTCTTCTGGTGTTTCTGACAGCTACGTTGTACTCATATACATGAAATAAACTTTTTTTTTTTTTGGTTCTTTTTTTCGGAGCTGGGGACCGAACCCAGGGCCTTGCGCTTCCTAAGTAAGCGCTCTACCACTGAGCTAAATCCCCAGCCCCATAAACTTTTTTAAAAATTCACATCATATAGGTCCAGTACCAATCATATTTCATCATTTAATAACAATTAAAAAGTTTGAAATAGTGTAAGAATTACCAGAATGGGGCACTGAGGCAAAAAGCAAGCCAGGCCAGACAATGAACTGACCCGAGGCTGGATGAACACATCTTTTACATTCATTCATTTTTCTCCTCCTCCTCCTCATCATCATCATCATCATCATCATCTTCCTCCTCCTCCTCCTCCTCATCTTCCTCCTCCCTCATCTGCAATTGAAATAAACAGAAGCACAAACCAAAAGTGGTCAGCCTGCAGTGTGGGGTGCCACCACAGTCCCCCTGATGCTGTCATCATCAAAAGCTGGAAATGGCTACACCAAAACTTCACACACCCATGCTAACCTGAAGCTCGAGACTACCCAAACAGAGGCAACAAAAATCACCCCAGCCTCAGAACCACAATTTAAACTCCCGCCTCCGGAGCTGGATGCAAGCTCTTAAGCAGACATAGCTTTCTCAAACTGGAGTTTTATTACTTAGGACCAATATTCCTCCATCTTTATAATTCAAAAGCTTGAACTGTGGGTGGTCGGTGTGTGTCATAGTTGAGACCAACACATTCATTCACATTTTATGCCTTGTCTGTTGGTTTTGCATTTATTTTAGTTTTTTAGCTACATTGTATCTCAGGTAGCCCAGGCTGGCCTCAAAGTCACTATGTAGCTGAGGATAACCTTGAACTTCTCATTGTTCTGCCTCCAGTTCCCAAGTGATAGGATGGCAGGTATGGATGGACCACACAGCTGTTATATGCAGCACTGGGGATTAAACCCAAGTCTTCAGGCATGGTAGGCAAGCTACACCCTCAGTTTCTAATTCCCCAAGTAGACTTGGTCCTCTGTCACTCAGTCTTTGAAGACACACTCAAACGGGATCGTGACTGGAGTCAGAGGATCTTATAGGCGTGCTGGGCTTCCAGAAACCACGCTGTCTAGTAGAACCATTTTCCAGCAGTGGGTACCATGTCTGTACATTCCAAGGTGGTAGGCATGTGTGGCTATTGAGCACTTAACGGGGCTAGTGTGGCCAATGAGATAGACACTAATTATCTGCGTTTAAATGGTTTCATACGACCGACCCCTGGTTATCATCCTAGGCAGATTCAGGAAGGTCTGGAGGATTCTGAGGATTCTAGAAACACAGGCCAGAACCCTCTAGCACAGTGGTTCTCAACCTTCCTAACACTGTGGCCCTTTACACTTCGTGTTATAGGGACCCCCTCAACCATAAATTTTTTTCATTGCCACTTTGTACCTGTAATTTCGATACTGTAATGAATCGTAATGGGAATATCCGATATAAAGGATATCTGATATATGACACACGCATCCTCCAAACGGGCTGTGACCCACAGGTTGAGAACTGCTGGCCTAGAGACCTAAGTGCCTTGCTTGGAGACTGACAGACCACACCGGTCAGAATCAGCCCTAAATTCATTTCCAGTGTCTGCCCAGAACTATATCCATTACCTCCTGTTTTTTTTCCGGAGGTTCCAGACCAGCCCCTCCAGGCCAGACATCTGGCTTGGGGTGGGCATTTTAACCCTGTCCTGCTCTCTCTTCTCCCAGAACAGCATGCCGTCCAGGAGCTCACTAAGGCCGCTGTGAGTGGTGTGAGCATTGATGGTGAAGTACTCTCCTACTTGGAGTTGGCGCAGGTAAGTTTGTGGGCTTTTACCTACTATCTCAAGTGTATGTCCCAGGAGCCCACTTTCTCGCTGACAAAGCATCCCACTCTCACATCTGCCCAAATATAAGATGTCCCAGAGGTGTGCCCGTATGCACAGAGTTTTACGTTTCAGTCGACATTCCATACCTGCCAGAAAGAACAAGGACGGACCCCTCCCTCCAATATCTGTCTCACCCTCCTGAGACAGTGGTTTTATACATGAGAGAACATTCAGCTTAGGGGGAAATCTTGCCTCTTCCTTCTTTGAGTTCTTGGCCAAGAACGGGCAGCTTCTAGAACATTCTGTAAAGCTTTGTACATGCCTCCACCCCCCACCCCGGAAACAAACAGTTTGCCAGAGCTCCCCTGGAGTTTTCTAAGGTCAGGTTTGTTAGTATCAGTGTCCGTGATCCCTACACAAACATCATCCATGCATGCGCACAGACGTGCAAACACATACCCCTACACACGCTTCTTCCAGAGAAAGGTAATATGCAACTAAAGCCTTGGTCACAAAGATAAACTCCACCCCCATCTCTTCATCCGTAAGACGTGAAAATGGCAGTCCAAGACCTGCCAGCCTTACAGACTGAGAACCAAGGGAGAAAGATTGTTCAAGAAAAAGCGTGGAGCGAGGATGAAAGGTTTTCTAACACCTCAGAGTGTGCGTAGGCAGAATGATCCAGTCCCAGTGTAGACGTCTCAACAGCTGTTTACACTCTGGGGACAAAGGATGCGAAATACGTTCTAAGCGTCTGATGTTTTATTGTGCGCATGCTCATGCGTAAGTGCGTGCGTGCGTACAGACGCATACTGAGTGCGTGCGTACGTGCATTTTCTTTTCTGCCTGTGGAGTTTGGCTTCCTTTTCTCAGTGCTAAGTCTTAGGTCAGGGTGTTTAAATGGACATTTCCCAATCACAGAGGAGGAGGTGGCCCGAACTATAGCAGGTGTTGCTCAGTCCAGCCAAGTGTGGTCAAAGGTAATCGCTCCATTCATGGGGAGAAGGTAGGCTGGGACTTGGACCAGCCAAGTCCCTCTGGCTTGACACTTGACAAGTACTTGTTGCATGATCCCAAGTCCCTCAACTATCTCCAAGCAGCAGATTCCCAGCATTCAAAGGCGCGTGAGAGAAACAGACATAAACACAGATTCCGAAAGCCCGACCTAAAAACCCATTCAATGAGGGCCGATAATGCATTGCAGTAGAAACCCCCAAGGCTTCATCGGAACTAGCCGTCGAAAATTAGAAGTTGAAGGTCTTGGGACACCCCACCCCCACCCCCAGTTTAGGACTGGTTTCTCTCCATAAGTACGCTTCATAGAAGAAATTGAATAGGCCCAGAATGCCCTACTGGACCGTTCAACTGGGAGTAAAGATGTGACCTTCTGCCACCTTCCCTCCTGGCCCCTCCCCACCTGCCTTCCCACCCGTGCCAGGCTGTAGTGTGACTACTAAGCCCGGACAAACCCAGACAGGAAGTAAGCATGGTGTCTTTGTCTTAGCCTATCCTTTAGCCCCTAACCCAGAGAGGATTTCAGTTAGTGGAAACCCTGGTCTATTGCTGCAGTTGCTGACTCCCTGTGGCCCGTTTGGCCGCCAAAGACTGTCATGGAGCTCAAATCAAGGAAGCAAGTCATGCAGCCCGTTCCCTGAGCTATCGCAGATCCCCACCCAGTACCCCACTGCCCCAATCCTAAACTCGAGTCAAACTGAACACACAGAGAAGCTGGAAGGACCAGCCTCCAACCATCTTCAAGATTGGGTTTGTAGGTTCTTTCTCCCTGGAGTGGCTTTCACAGGGTGACTAGCCAAGCCTCAGAAGAACCATGCTGTCTTTCCCAAGTTCCTGATTAGCCCAAGAAACATACAGGATGCATGAAAGGGGCAAGGGTATCCTGCCAGATCTGAGAAGATATGGGGGGAATGGACAGTCTGGTTTGGGGACATCAGCTGTCACCTCCCCAGGCTCAGGAAAGCTGGGGAGCATTCAGATTCCCCCACCTTACCCAGATGGCCGTCCTTACACAAGCAGAGGGCAGGTACAGGACGGCCACTGCACGCTGCCTTCTCCTCTTTCCATCTTTGGCCCCAGCAAGCTGAGCTCTGACATGTGACACGGAGGATTCCATTGCTAAGGCTCTGTAAACAGAGATGACATCGTTTCCATCTGCTGCCGGCTGGTACCTTCCAGAGGGCATGCTTGTTCACCTATCGCCAGAGGGCCAAGGGGGCAGGCAGGGCAGGAGAGCCCGGCATACTCGAAAGTCTTCAGTGCGATATGGAGTTTGTTTTGGGGACCGTCTATCTCAGGAGGGAGCAAGGGGAGGGTACATGAACACTGTATATGGCTGACATCAGAGCCATAGTCCAAGTCAAAACCCTGAGGTCCAAACGAGTTTTCCTGTATTACAGACCTGTATCTCCCTCCACTCTCTCTTCCGCACTCATAATGCTCCTAGTTTCTTTGACTTAGTTTTTGTAACATTTATTGCCCATGCGCATGCGTGCGTGCGTCCCTGCGTGCATGTGTGTGCGTGCGCGCGCATGCGCGCATGCCATACCTTGCCTTTGGGAGTCAGCCGAATTGCAGGGGTCAGGCCTCTTCTTCCAATACAGGGTCCTAGAGATCAAACTCAGTTATCAGGTTTGGCAGCAAGCGCCTTGACCTGCTAAGCCATACCACTGGCCCATTGCCTTGCTTCAGCAAACAGAGACTGACCCCAATCTGGTCCCCTTCCTGCAGTTTCACAATGCCAACCAGCTAGCCGCCTGGTGTTTACATCACATCTGCACCAACTACAACAGCGTCTGTTCCAAGTTCCGCAAGGAAATCAAATCCAAGTCAGCAGGTAAGAGTGTGTGTGCAAGCTCCCTGCCACTCATCCCTTGCCCTTTCTAAATAAACCCTTGGGAGGGACCAGACTCGGTGGACACTGCATGGTCAGTTCCCTTTGAGTGTGCGGTAGTCACATATTCAAGTGACGGACCCAGAGAATTTGTGGTTGGGGGATCTCTTTGCAAGATGTCTTACAGAAGAGGGGAGTGGAATCAAGGGTACCCTGCCTCAGAGCATGCCAAAATGAGCCCCCCCCCTTATTTAGGGGTGCATAGCCAGGGTCAAGCTCCAACTCTGGAGAAAATCAAGTGGTTTGGGGTCTGCGTGCCCAGTATAGATCCTCCATGTTAGACTTCAGTGTCAGCATCTGTGGTGAGCCTTGTCAGCCATGTTGGGAGGTTTATGAGTAGCGTAAAGCAGGACTTAGCATCCCGGACAGTCTTTGGTCAGCAGGAATCACAGACAGTATTTCGCCCCTCCCTCCGTCCAGACAACCAGGAGTACTTTGAACGCCACCGCTGGCCCCCTGTGTGGTACCTTAAGGAGGAAGACCACTACCAGCGTGTGAAGAGGGAACGAGAGAAAGAGGACCTGGCGCTGAACAAGCACCATTCGAGGAGAAAGTGGTGTTTCTGGCATCCGTCCCCAGCCGTGGCCTGAGGAGGAGGGAGAGGGGACCGTCATCCGCTGAGGCCACCTCCACCGTTGACAGCTCTACTGTTAAAAACCAGCCTCCTTAGCCGTCCGCGCAGTTAGGGTTTGAGGCACTGGCTTTTCCACTCGTGTGCATTTATCTCCACCAGGATCAAAGAGAAAGCTTTGATGCCATCAACAGGGCATAAAAGGAAAACTGACTGACTTTCCTCTGAACCCTTCAGACCCATAATGTCCTCCCTTTTCTTTCTTTTTTTTTTTTTTTCCTTGTTAGGAAGCTTTAATACACTTTAGTCCGTTATTTTGTTCCTTTTTATACAAAGACAAAACAAAGCCCAGCTTTCCTGTCCCCAGATTCCAGATTGGAGAATATTTTTATAAGGACTCTTGTCTGTCGCTGAAGTGACAATACTGTGTATTCCTCTCTTTTACAGGCCACACATTGACCATGAAGTTGCTCCCCACCCCCACCCACGAGTCTCTCGGCCCATGTGCCCGCCGAGCGTTACTCATAATTACAGAGTTATCCTTTTGTTGCGAGGTAAAGGGGTGGGGCTGAAATCACCCGAACTATAAGCTAGAAGCGCCTAATCTTTGCTCTGATGAGCCACTGGTGTAAGTTCCTATTCACACGATTTCCTCTGTAAGTGCTTGTAATTATAAGGTTATCTGTGCCATATAAACTATGGTGAGGGCAGATATCCTACCATTTAAAATGTCTAGATTTAAAGAGGCTAAGCCTTATAATCATTAGAAGGGCTTATTCAACCCCAGTCCTGTCAGGGGCAAGGCTGACTGCCAGGCCTGCGTACCTACAACAACGGCCAGCCAAGTCCTACCGTTGGATAACCGTGTCAGAGTCGGTGGCTTTCGATGGTCTCTGATTTCGCTGTGCTCCCACCAGCAAACCCTCCTGGGGCCTGAAGAGAGGTAAGGGAAGGGGAAAAGACTCATCCCACTGGCTACAGGTCAGTCACCTCGGCCTCACGGCCTCACACCTACAGCCAACTTCACTTTGTAAGACAAGTATTTGTATTTTTTTTTTTTTAATTTTAACTCTTCCCAGGGAAAATTCAGGTCACCACTGAAGTAGGCCAAGGCAGGGCACCTGCTTCTTAGAGAGGTCTCACCAGGGAGCCTGTGAAAGCACAAAGCTGGGGGTTGGGTCCTGCCTTCTCCAGCAGGGAAAGGAGTCAGTTACTAAGAGCATAGGGAATGGTGCTATTCCGAGGTAGTTCTGACCCCGTGCCCCTTGGGAAGGTCAGTGTTAGAACAGAACTTGCAAAGCAGGGGAGGTCTCAAGAGGCATCAATATCATTGCCTCTCCGCAGATTAAAATGTTACAGTATACACACTTGCACACACACACACACACACACACAACCATCAGAGAGTCACAACTCCACACCTGCCACAGGATGTCGTGTGCTAGACACTGGGGCCCATCCTGTTGGGAGGTCACCTTACTGATGCTAAGGGCTATTGATTTTTTTGTTTGTTTGCTTTTTGGTTTTGGGTTTATTTTGTTTTTTGTTTTGTTTTGTTTTGTTTTGTTTTCTCTGAAGATGGGAAAGAGACAGTTGAGTCCAAACTCCAAATGCCATATGGATTTGGAAATCTGTGTAGACCACAGGCAGGTGTTTGTTTCTGGCATGGCCACATTCCAGATACAAGAACGTAGAGAGACCCAGCAAGGCACCACACCCTCTCATGGCAGAGAGGGAGCAGTGGGGCAGGGTGAGGGCCAGCTAATAAAGCCTCCCCTCCCCCCCTTAACTTTGTTCATAGGGCAAATGGCTGACGGAAGGAGAAGGTGGGTAGGTTGAGAGGGTATGCGTCAAGACTTGGGGAGAGGTAGCAGATAGCCGTCTTGAGGCTCTGTTTTCAATGAGTAGTCCTAGTCGACCTTAACCAAAGCTCCATCCGATTGTATTCTTGCCAAAACACAACAGACACATGCACGAACATGGGGCGTAAGCAATAATGTCCTCTCGTGTTCTCCACGGCTGCTCGAACCAAGTGGCTGGTTCATTTGGTTGACACTGATTCGCCTTTAACCATGACGGTTCCTGTTTTTTATTTCACAGAAAGCCAATAAAATTGTTTAGCTATAAAAAAAAAAAAATCACGTCTACTTTTGTGTAAAATCCTCACAAGTGTTTTAATAGCGTTTTGAAACCTATTGGCACCCAAAGGTGCTTTGCGCCCTTGGCGTCTGTTGAACTACCAAAGCATGAACGACTGCCATTTGTGCCTAGCTATTTTCAGCAGAGATTCCCAACATATAGATGGAGGTGTGTGTCTCCTTGGCTCTTTCTTGGACCATACCATGGGCTACTTGGCATCCTGTGGTCTTGAGGAATGGAGACCATGACGTCTCCATTCTGTTGGAATGGTTGTAATGGGAGTTTTGAAAATCCTGACAGCAATGAAATAAAAGGTCTGGACTGGTAGACCTGCAAGGAAGTTCTTCAAATGCAAGTCTGAGAAAGACTCTGGAAGGCACCATAACGTCTAGATGGAGGGTTACTTACAATGGAAGCAAGAGCTTTAATGAGATCTTACGGAGGGGCTGAGTTCTTTGTAACTGCATGGGAAAAGAGTCGACCCTTGGGGGAGAAAAACAGCCTTGGGGGATCAGCAACGAGATGTGCCAGTGCCTCCCGTGCCAATGTGTGGTCCCAGCTATGGGACAACGTTGCACATAGACACACCAGTGCAGTCAGAACCCACACACAGTTCTACTTCAATTCTTCCTGGAAACCCGGAAACCTGGAAACCCTGCATGAATCTCAGTACGTCTAAAGAAGCATCTTGGAGATTGGGGGGTCGGGGGGGGGGGACACCACAGATCCTACTGGCTTAGAAGGAGCTTAAATATTCTAAGTGTGAACAATCAGCTTCAAAAGCTCAATGATCCTAAACTTTCAAGTTATCCAAATTCAGCTCTCCTGTCTCTGACACTGGCTGAATTGCACCACAGAGGAAACACGTTCCTGAAATGGATGCTTTGTAACTCAAGACTCACAAGCCTTTCTCTTGAAATGTATGTATGTATGTATGTATGTATGTATGTATGTATGTATGTCAGGTCAGATTCTGGTATGCAAGCAGCAATGTCTTCTTTCTGGAAGAATTTGACTGTTGCCTAAAAGTTGTTGTAGAGGTAAAGGTTAACCATAAATAACGTGTGTGTGTGTGTGTGTGTGTGTGTGTGTGTGTGTGTGTGTGTGTGCGTGCGTGCGTGCGCGCGCGCGTGTGTATTCATCTGTAACTGTAGCAGTGTGTGTATTTGTAATTAGCAGTGTGTGTATTCATCTGTAACTGTAGCAGTATGTGTATTTGTAATTGTAGCAGTGTGTGTATTTGTAACTAGCAGTGTGTGTATTCATCTGTAACTGAAGCAGTGTGTGTATTTGTGACTGTAGCAGTGTGTATATTTGTAACTGTAGCAGTGTGTGTATTTGTGACTGTAGCAGTGTATGTATTCATCCATAACTGTAAGTAATCACAAAGCAACAAGAAGCAGAAGCTCATGAACCGTCGGAGCCATTAGCAAAAAGCATGGCAGTTGGTTAAGCACCTAGGTCATGGCTGTGTGTAACCATACTTTTGACTTTTATTGGATACTTTTCCCTCTTCCACCCTACTCCATCCTTATCCTTTCCAACACCAGGTGGGAGAGAAAGAAGGTTAGAGGGGAAAGAGGTGTCAATCTCTTCAGACCCCTTCTTGCCAATTAAGGCTTTTGAGTTCACTGGGGCAAGTCCAATCTCAGACGGCAAGATATCTCCAACCAGCAACCCAACAAAGAGCATCCAGCCACAGCATCAAGAGCACCAACAGGGGGAATAGCAGCCACCACAGCCTCTGGCATTTTTATACCCTCTTAAAGAGTCCCCAGGACTACAAATGTAAACTGTCTCTAGCAGGCGAAACCACGTCCCTGCCAGAGCATGGGACAAATCATAGTCAGCTGCTGTGGACTACCTGAAGCAGCCCATATCCCACACCTTTGATCAAAGCAAAAAACACACTCACGTGACCTTTCTTATTTTTAAAGAAACCCAAATTCGCACTGCAGCTGTGTACTTTTCCCAAGGTGCTAATTTATGAGATGACCACATATCTCAAAACCCAGTTGACTGTCTTCATGGAGTCTTTGGTGTTCGCTGCTATAACGTTATATATGACAAACCAGCACTTTACAAAGAATGTGAGTTTATCTGGCTCGGGACTGTGGAGTCTGAGAAGTCCAGGAGCATGTTGCCATGTGTTGACACATGGGGAGAGTCACCCAGCTATATCACACCATGGCAGAGAATCCTGTGAGGCCAGACAGAGCCAAGCACTCGGTGCAGTGTCTGCCTTGATTAAGGCAAGTCTTATCCTCCACCCATAACTGTATGCTCAGTCTCTGCCCTTAAGACACGCAAGCATCCTTAGATGGCATGTGTTCCGTGCCATAAGCATCGTACAAACGTGTTCCACAACAAACTCCATCTGTCCTCTGCTTCGACGACTCTCCTCTGGTTTGGAAACCCAGGCACGTGGCAGTATGTCTGGTCCATCCTTTGCTTCCGGCTGTCCCCCTAATAGTTCACCCACTTCTGTCCTGCTGGTTCCGGCTACGCTCATTCTGCACATGTTATCGTGCAAAGCCAAAATGGCTGGAAATGAAGCCTATTAGTTGCAATACATTTTCCCATGCTCTTTCAGATCCATTGAAATATTACTTTTCAATTGGTCCAATTGGGTGGACCAATACTGAGCTTCACCCCCATTTTCTTTCCCCTTCCACTACTAATCAATCAACACCCCCCACCCCCACCCCCACCCTCCACCCTCCGTCTGAGCTGCTGAGCAGATGGACCTACATGGAAAGATTGGCTTTGATGATAGAAGTCCTGGCCTACCCCTGTTCCAAGACAACATGATTCAGCTGATGCTGACCGGCTCTGACCCAGCCAGGCGACAGGCTGTCCTCTGAACAGCAAGGAGAGAAACTAGGTTTAGCTTCCTGCCACCTGAGAAGCTTAAATAGGTTTTCCTGACAGTGCATGTTATGAGCTATAAGGATGAGTTATTTGGTCCTGTCAGGCCTTGCTTTTTTTAGGTCATCTAACCCTCATGAAAGAAAGAAAAAAAAGAGAGAGAGAGACAACTTTCTGATAGTCCCTTGGATATTAAGATTCCTAGTTTCCTAGCTTTGAAGGATTCCATGGTTTTTATTCTGTTCACAATACACACAGGTATCAAAACATCGTCTTGCACACCGTTAATCTGTGCAATCGAAATTTTTACTTGCCAGTGATACCTTGGGGCTCAGGGGTAAATAATTCCCTGGCGAGCCTGTCCACATACACTGCAAACTGCCTTCTGAGTCTTTATCATTACAGATAGCTCAGGAAAATAGAACCAGCCTCTACTGCAGGTCGTTCACACTGCCTTGCAAATCCTCCATACTCTGTCCAGGGGCAGGCGGGGGAAGAACTTCTCTTTCTCCTAGTGCTCTGTCCTACGTGGTAAATACCACCACTTACACGGATGACTAAGGCTTGGAACCTCTGGTTGCTCTGTGGGTCTTGCCCCAGCGGAATGCTTTGACCCCATTCGCCACCAAGATACCCGTTCACTTTAAACTCCTGAGTGATTTCTAAGTGGAAAAACAGCGGAAATATTTAATTCTTGGAATAAAGGGCTTCCATGAAAGAGAGGAGAGGAAGGGAAGGTGGGAGGGGAGAAGAGGCCAAGGGAAGGGAGGGGAGAGGAGGGAGGAGCGTACCCCTAAACGGGGAGCCGAGTCTCTAGCTCCAATCACGGGGTGGAGTGCCCCCAGGAATCACGAGTAGCCGGTCTTGATGTAACAGCAAGAGGTAGCTTTTATTAACGAGATCCCTATTAGCGGGATCCCGGGTCGATACGTATCTCACACAGGAGACAGAGGAATCGACCCCGAGCTTCCAAACTCGGGGGTTTATATAGGGGAGGTTAGGGGCATTCGCTCGGTTACACATGATTGGTCATTTCAAATGGTGCACAGTTACTTTCGGCGCGAAATTACATCAGCAAGGAGTATGTGCTATCTAGCAGCTCAGCAGCGTGGGTAGGGTGGCTCATCTCACTCAGGGGGATGACTCACTTCTGGGGAGTGAAGGAAGGGGAGGGGGTGGCTACGGATGGTCAGTGTCCTTGGGGCTGGTAGCTGGTCCGGCAAGTCCTATCTCTGGCTCTCCCTCAGGCACGTCCAGCCCTGCAGTCCAGTCCGGACTCTGACAATGAGTAACCTTTTTAAAACTCTAGTTCTACAGGAGGATGGGAGAGTGAAAGACCCTCAGATTGAGGAGACTCTCGCTCCAATCCTGAGGACACCCACCACCCCACGAACACACGGGACTCAGTCTTGATGTAAAAACAAGAGGTTTACTCGGGATACCAGTGCAAGAGGAAGTGAGAAGAGGAAATGGGAGGGGGAAGTAGTGGAGAAACCACTGTGTCCTGCCTCCCTGGAATGCCGAGCTGCTGCTTGCATTGCCCCATTTTGCTGACGTCTGGATACAGAGCCAGGGTGGTTAGACTTCCGGTATGCTAATTACAATACGTTGCCTTGGTGCTCTTTCCGTTTCACGCATATGCTTCGTTCCTATACCCAACTGGGTAGACCAAAGCTGCGCACCTTGACTCTGCCCTCCCATAGCCCAAAAGATGAAGGACAGGACCGTCTTAACCAGGTATTTGGAGTACATTACAGCCACGCACCAAGGTAAGAAAGAGCCTTGGGTTTGTCTTTCCGTTTTCACAGTGTTTTCTTACACAGACCCTGAGATGAAGGCTTACATGCAAAGGATTTACTTAGGAAATACTCGTGGAATGTGAATAGAAGGGAGGGATAAGAAGCAGGGTTGGGGGCGGGGGATGGGGGCGGGGAGGAGTTCCACTCAACTGGCCTCAAGGATATTGGGGAAGCCGGCTACTGAGTCAACTTTGCCAAGTACTCAGGAGATGCTGGGGGCAGCAGATGAATGTAGGCCCTCTCGGGTGGGAAAATTAGGAGAGTGGCCCCAAGAGCACACACACAGCGATGAACCATGGATGTAAGCTCTCAAAACAATTGCGATCCCTTTGGGGGTCTCATATCAGATATCCTGCACATCAAATATTTACATTACGATGCATAACAGTGGCAGAATTACAGTTATGAAGGAGCAATGAAATAAGGTGCTTGAGCGTCACTACAACATCAAGAACTGTCTGTCACAGTGTCGGGAAAGTTGAGAAGCACTTGGGGGTTTTTTGTGTTTTGTTTTTGTTTGTTTGTTTTAAGATTTATTTATTTTATGTTTGTGTGTACACTGTTGCTTCAGACACACCAGAAGAAGGCATCAGATCCCATTACAGATGGTTGTGAGCCATCATGTGGTTGCTGGGAATTGAACTCAGGACCTCTGGAGGGGCAGTCAGTGCTCTTGACCGCTGAGCCATCATCTCTCCAGCCCGAGAAACGCTGTCTTAAAAGCATGGGGACAGAGGAAGGGGCATCAGGAAGACCCAAGGACACCTGAAAGGGCTCAGTCACTTTTACCTCAGCATATTTATCCTGGGATCACCGGCTTCCCAGACTGGTTGATACACTCTGTCTCCTTTGAAGCTCGTGTTGAAATTTGAATGCCACAATGCTGGCATTTGAAAACAAGGCCTTCTCTAGGTCACATGCAAGGAATCAGTTCTCCTTCTGAACAGGTTTAGATACAAAAAATCAAATTCTGTCTCCTCCCACATATGGCCCCTCAGCCCCTCCAACTCTTCCCACAGGCCACTGAAAACACAAAGCCTTCCATAGCTCTAGCATACAACCTTGGACATCCCAGACCCCAGAATGGTGAACCAAATAAACATGTCTGTCTGTCTGTCTGTCTGTCTGTCTGTCTACTTGCTTGCTTTGATAGTTACCTGGCTTCAGATACTTTGTCTGAGCAACAGAGCCCAGACTAAGGCAGAAGAGGCCCACTGATAGAAATACTGCAGGCAGGGAATAACTGTGGGTAAAGAAAATTCATCCCTTTGCTACTCATAGAAACCTCTCTAGTCAGTTCAAGGAACATCAGTATATAAGTTCATCTGAAGTTTTCCAAGCCAGAGAACCTTAAGCAGTCATCCTCCCAGCCCCAAACATACATACAGAAGACGGTACCTGAAAAGGCACCGTCAGCTTTGTGCTAACCCGTGTAAAATTATATCATCATAATTCTCATTAACACAGGCAAATTTCTGCCACACTCATCTTGTAAGCTGGTGGCAATGTCTGAAAAACGTCCAGAATAGCAATTCTGAGTCTCCTTTGCCACCGCCTTCCTCTCCCACGTACATATTGAACCAGTCCAGGAGATGGCTGATAGAAACCAGAGCTTTGAGGTAAGTTTCAAAAATGTGTGTTTTAGCAGGTCTATGTGGCATGTGCACTCAAGCGACTGAGGAGTGTCAAGAGTTTGAAGCCAACCCAGGGTACATAGTTGGACACCGTTTCAACAGAGGAGATTTTAAGAAAAGAAATTAAAATTGTATTTCTTCAAATATTTATTAATTCTTTGGGAATTTCACCGTGTATCTTTATCACAATTCCCCACCTCCCCACTCCTTCCTCCAACTCCTCCCAGATTGAAAATGTATACTTCATTTATCAACCCATTCATTCCCCACGAGTTCATTGCCTAATTCTTATTTTCCCGTTATTACCTATAAAGAAATAAAATACCCATTGCTCAGAGCCTACGACTAGACTCTCCTAGACCCTGGGTTTTAATAAATACCAAAGAACACCTCCTCTGGCTCGAATCCTGAGCAGGCAGTGGCTTGCGGCATGAGACATCTCTCTTGGGATAGAAGAGTTGGGTGACACAGAATCTTCCTGCAGTTGGCTGGTGGAGGAGAGAGGAAAAAGACTAAGCTCGCCCCAGTGAGCATCTATTTACTCTCTCTCTCTCTCTCTCTCTCTCTCTCTCTCTCTCTCTCTTTAAATTTTTATTTGTCTCTCAGTAACAGGGACATTGATTCTCTGTGTGATGGTCACCCGTGGGAAGGCAGGCTCTGTCTAAAAATGGAATTCTGCTCTTGGTCCTATGGGTATTGTCTTTCAACTGTATTGGCTTCATCACCAACTGGAAGAGAGAGAAGAGAGGAAGAGGGAGAGGGAGAGAGAGAGAGAGAGAGAGAGAGAGAGAGAGAGAGAGAGAGAGAGAGAGACTGTCTTTTAAACCATCAGGACCAAGCAAGCCTTGGAGAAGACTGTATGAAAACATGCTTCTACTGGGAATATCATGAATGACTCAGAATCCACACAGGAGATTGGGACCTTCTGGGTCTCAAAACCTTCTAACCAGAAGCAGCTTGGGAAGGAAAGGGTTTGTTTGGCTTAAATATTATAAATTTATATTTGAGGAAGCCAAAACAGGAACTCGGGGCAGAAACCTAGAGGCACAAAATGAAGTGGGGACCATGGAAGGAAAACACTGCTTTCTGGCTTGCTCAGCCTACTCTCTTATACAAACCGGGACCACCTGCCTAGGGGGTGACACCACCCACAGTGGACCTGGCTCTCTCACACATCAATCATCAAGACAGTTCCCCACAGGCATGCCCAATCATGCCAATCTGATGGAGGAAATGTCTCAACTGAGGCTCCCTCTTCCCAAGTGACTCTGACTTGAGTCAAGATGACAATGAAAACTGAACAACACACCTGGAACCTTCTTTATCTTAAACCTGGAGAAAAGGCGGCTACTGCTTGACTCTCTGAAAATCCAGTGGACCAGCCTGCAGTGCACACAAGTTGCAGGTCTCTATGTTTTAAGTTGAGAGAAGCAGACCATATCCAGTGTTCGATTCCCACAGCCATTCAGATAATCCAAGAGCTCTGAGGCTAAGCTGACTTTCCCGGCCACTGAATGCTGCCACGAGATAGGCTTGACCCAACTATTATTATAAGTCATTACGATTCATCCAGGACTTTTTGAACATCTATGTATCCAAAATAGAAAGAGGCTCATTCACTGGCATCCGAGAGCCGCACAGATCTGGCTGTAACAATAAGAACACAGCATAATTAATGGTATAGGTCAGCTGTGGTAAACAGGTCCTGTTTCTTCTGCTAAATCCAGTCAGTCATGAATGGTTGTCTTGTGCAATTCCGAGGTACAATCCAGGGTCAAGGGCAGAGAAACTGAGATTGCCTCACCATGTGTGACATGGCTTGGAGACAAGGACTAATATTACAATTGGTCTGTACTGACGCCAACCTAGTGCATGCTGGGTACTTCTCTGAGCACCAAATGGTGGAATTTGCAACCCATGGCAGGAGACACACACTGAAAACAGCACACATGTATCTCCAGGGTACAACAACTATGAAGAAAACAAAAGAGTTTGGGAAAGAGTGTACTCTCCAGCAAGTAGAGGGAAGGGGGACTCGAGTAGAGCTCTGAGCCCTGTGGATTGCAATTTGGGAAGGATGTCTAAGAAACGGTGTATCTCAAAGCAAAGATTCGAAAGCTGGACATGACCCGACACAGGCGCTGGAACGGACCGGAAGTGTCCACGTGCAGTACTTTGTGCATCTCAAGTGACACCGCAACAGAGCTTTTAACTGCAAAGGTCTCTCCAAATAAGCTGAGTGAGGTAAGTCACGTAAATGTATGCAGACAGAGCGTCCAGAGGCTGAGGAAAAAGCATGCGCCAAAGCCACAGGCAAGAACGCACTTGAGATAGCAGAAGTTTGTCGGGAGGACCGGAAGCGGGAGGACCGGAAGCGTTGGTGGGGGAGTTGGTAAAAGAACGTGCTGTACAGGATCTCCGTAGCCAACAGGCACTCTTTGAAACCGAGACTTTGGCAGGGCCTGGTGACACGCCCCCTTCGTCCCAGCACTTGAGGGCAGAGGCAGTTGAATCTATGTGAGTTTGAGACCAGTATGTTCTATAGAGGGAGTTCCAGGTTAGGCAGGGCTACACAGAGAAATTCTGTCTCAAAACAAATATATATATTTAAAAAAAAGGGCAGACTTCCAGGTCGGAGAGCAACAGAAGAATACCATTTGGCCATGGCTCTAACTCAGGTCTCCCATGGACTTTTTACCAGAGAAGCCTGAGAATCAGGATCCTTGAGCCTCGGACAACACAGAATCAAAACCCTGATAGAACGTTGCCGCTTGTTGTTGTTGTTGTTGGTGGTGGTGGTGGTGGTGGTGGTGGTGGTGGTGGTGGTGGTGGTGGTGGTGTGGTGGTGGTGGTAGTGGTGGTAGTGGTGTTGATGATGGTGATGTGGTTGTTTTTCTCCATCAGTTAGAACCGCAGGATGCCAGGGGTCTGGGGGGAAGCAGGGGATGAAGATAGGGGTGAGAAGGGGTTAGCAAGCTGACTCTTAGTCACCCGGCTAGCACAAAGCATCTTCTGTTCCTCACAGTCCTCCTATCTGGAATACCTTCCCACTAGCACTGTGGGTATTTACCCAAGAATAATGGGTGATCTTGATTGTTACCTTGATTGGCTCAAGCAACAGAACTATCTAGGGAGTTAATGAAGCACACTTCTAGGGGTGTCTGAGAGGGGTTCTGAGGGCTCTGGCCTAGAGAATGGATTAATCCCTGATGTTTGGTGGTAATACTGAGATATGTGAAAAGAGTTGAGTGTCAGGTGGAGGAAGTAAGCCACTAGGGGCATGGCCTTGGGGGCACCCTGGCCTGTTCCTGAACATATTCTCTTTGCTTTCTGTCCATCACTACAGGTTCCTACCAACAGGGTGCTCTGCACAAGCCCACCAAGGTCAAGCTACAATGGGTTTGACCCCTAAAACCATGAACAAAGTAAGTCCTTTGTTCCTGGACTTGTGTCCTCTACTGGGTCACAATGAGAAAAGTAACACCCAAGGCTAATGCAGTAGTAAGTGTGGTGGTTTGACTATGCTTGGCCCAGGGAGTGGCACTTGGAGTGGGTGTGATCTTGATATTGTGGGCATGGCCTTGTTGTTTGTGGGCATGGCCTTGGTGTTATGGGCATGGTCTTGCTGGAGGAAGTATGTCACTGTGGGAGAGGGCTTTAAGACCTTTGTCCTAGCTACCTGGAAGCCAGTCTTCTCCTAGCAGCCTTCAGATGAAGTTGTAGAACTCTCAGCTCCTCCTGCACCATGCCTGCCCGGAAACTGCCATTGTCTTCCCACCTTAATGATAACGGACTGATCCTCTGAACCTGTAAGCCAGCCCCAGTTAAATGTTGTTTTTATAGTCGTTGCCTGGGTCATGGTGTCTGGTCACAGCGGTAAAACTGTAACTAATACAGTTAAGTAAGTGGCCGAATTAGGACTAGAAATCTAGTCTAACAACTAAAACTCACAAACTTCATGTTTGAGAGAGCAGACCCAGAGAGGCTCTCTAACTCACAGGATTAGTATCAAGGCAGGGACCTGAAATAAATTAAGGACTCACCCCTGTCCCCTGCATTGTCTTGCAAGGATCCCAAGATCCATATAGACTTCCCCTAGGCCACACAGAGCCAGCTCAAGGCTTCTGAGTTCAAGGCTGGTTTCCTTGGCTTGTGTCACACAATTTCAGGTATTTCTGAATGCAATCTATCCCGGTGCCCTTCTGCCTACTGATAAGCGCTCGCGCCTGCACACCGTCCCTCTCACACACCTTCCCTCTCACACACCTTCCCTCTCACCTCCAAAGCCTCTTATCATTGGATACAGAAACTCTGCGTTAAGTTTCAGGGTCCTTTTAACAAAGTGTATCAAGTTACCACCCTGACGGCTGGCTAAAGTTTAACTGGGATGGGATTCTGGAGTCATCCAAAGTTCACAGCATCTGCAGTTACCAGGAGATGAGCCTTGTCAGGCCCACGTGGGCTTAATGGATGCAGGTTTGCTCTCAGGAGAGGCCCACGCCAGTTGAGTTTGGTTATTTCTTTACTAACCCCTGTTTTGAAGGCTGTTTGAAAGAGTTTAACTACCGAAAACCTCCTGCCTGCCCTCCAGTGTCTGGGCTGTAAATGCAAAAATGAATGGAAGGGACCTGCATCCTGGAACCCACCACTCACATAGGTTATCAGTTTGAGCCTGCGGGGCACTGAACAGGCTGGGGGGCTCAGAGATCAGGATCAGAGGCAGAGAGGTCAAAGCTGTCCATCACTGTGAGGGAGGGTGGGTGTGTCGCTCAGGCTCCTCCTCCCGGATATAATACTGATTCTGTAAACCTGGTTGCTCACAGCCGTTTTGACCTGGGGCATAGAGACACGGGGGCGGGGCGGGGGCAATATGTAGACAGATCTGTGCTCATGATATCAGGATAAGCAGTTAAAGCCGAAAGTTCAATCATTCTATTATACCCTCCAGCCATGAGGCGACGCCTCAGCCCACCGGCACCGTAGTAAGAAGGAAACATGAGGGGCAGGAGAGATGGCTCCGCGGTTAAGAGCACCCGACTACTCTTCCAGAGGTCCTGAGTTCAATTCCCAGCAACCACATGGTGACTCACAACCATCTGTAAGAGATCCGATGCCCTCTTCTGGTGTATCTGAAGACAGCTACAGTGTACTTATATATAATAAATGAATAAATCTTAAAAAAAAAAAAGAAGGGGGGTTGGGGATTTAGCTCAGTGGAGGAGTGCTTGCCTAGGAAGCGCAAGGCCCTGGGTTCGGTCCCCAGCTCCGAAAAAAAGAACCAAAAAAAAAAAAAAAAAAAAAAAAGAAGGAAACAGATAAATAGGGCCTGGCTTCTCTGTTCTGGGTGCAGTGAGGTGCACAGAGCTCATGCAGCATGGAGCCCAACTCCGAAACCCACCTTCTGCTTCCCATCTGCCTTTATCTTCCTCGGATAAAATGTGGTAGAGTTTGTGTGATACCACCTCTTACAGAGCATCTCTCCTGGGCTAAGTCTGTCTCCTTCACCCAAGGACATTTGAGTTTTGCTTTGTATAGCGGTCTCAGGCTCCAGCCACGATGAGCAAGAGAACAGCTGGTTTCATCGCCACCCAAAAGCACACCCCGTCGTGAATTATGAGGTCATCAAAGCACACAGCGCAGAGTGAGATGACCCGGACGCCCAGTTGAGATGAACCCTGTCCATCTCAGGATTAGCAGCTCACCTAGGTCTCTGCAATGTTGATCAGAGGCTTTCGAACCCTGCCCTACCACGGGCAGAAAGAAGGTCCAGTCATGGCCCCAGGCGTCGCTACTCCTGTCCCTGGGAACTAAGGGAAGTAAGTTATGAAAGCCCTAACATGAGAACTTTGATCCTCCCAAATAGGTCACTAAAGGTCTGACCTCGTTTCTGAGGAATCAAGAAGGCACTCCCTCCAAATTTCAAAATTAGAGTCACCCAAGGAATGCTGAAAACTACAGATTTCCCAAGTCAGAATCACTGTCGAGAGCTGTGGTTTTTGTTTTTGTTTTTAAACTGTTTACACAGAAATCTACCTGCAGGAAAGTCCCTCCTTAAATAATCCTGAAGATTCTTCTTCCTGCCAGCCACTTTGCCGGCTGAGATCACTGTCCCCTGAGAAGCCACACTCAAATAGTCCGGGTGTCTATGGAGTCCTCACCGCCCTCTGCTGGTACGAGACCACATCTGCCACAGCCGCCTTGCAGGTGTGCCTCCTTGGGAATCCCAACAGCAGAAAGCTTTTCCCAGGGTTGTGTGCATTCTTGAATGTTCCATTCCAGTGTTCACAGTGCCTCTGCAGCTTGGCTGCCAATGGTTTGTATGCCTTGCGCACCTCTGTTTATCGAGGAGTCTGCCCTGGGTTGGGCATCATACCGGGCGAGGGAACACAGGGCACTGAATCCTGTTTCCTTGGAAAATAAGACGTTCCAAAATGAGTTCGAGGAGGAACCCGTAGCAAGTGGAGACACTCCTCCACACAGTCCCAGAAGACCAACCCTAGGGAGAAAGACTTCACAGGCCAAGTCTGCTGTGCTCAGCTTCCAGCTTCAGAAATACTTATGCAGTGTGGGTAAGAAATGGAGGTTCTGTTGAGGCCTCAAAGCCTCTGCAATGAGTACCCCAAACACACACCAGGGACTTTATTTACTCAATAAAATGTGGTGTCCTGGGAAGGAGATGAGTTTTGCAATAAGATACACAAGTCCAATCCCCAGTCCAAGGCAACATCCAAAATTCCTTAGAATATTGAGATGATTTTTTGTAACTTTTTCTTGTTAATCAATTGCATAGTTCTTGAGTATAAACTTTGTAGCCAAAGATGTCCTGATGTGGAAGCAAAAGGTTGGACTTGCCCATGTGTCTGCTGAGGCTGAGAAAGAGCATCAGGTGACCTTCCGGCTGGCCAAATAGGTTGAAAACTTACATGGCAGGGTGCCCATCACCATCTTGAATACCAGAGGGTGTTTCTGACACAGATAAGGCAAGAGAAGCATATGTGATGTCCTCTCTGGTGGTGGATAGAGAGAGTTAGTATTTACGGTTCACTCAGAGCACTGCACGCAAGCATTCATTCACTGATCAACCCATTTCCCAGGTCTGCACGGCACCCATGAAGGGTAGCCCTGCTCACACGCACACATTTGGAATTTCCTAAAAACCCACACAGCATTTGGAAGGCCCGAGATGGGGTAGAACTACTTCCTGGACCAGACAGTGAAGATACAGCAGGTCGATCGTCCTAACTTGGAATATCAAAGGGTGTGGGACTAGAAGGCCAACCCCCTTCGGAGTGAGGTTCAGGGAAATAGATACCCAGAGGATCCAATGTCGAGCCTGACTCCAGCTAGAGATCTGGTCCTGCAAGCCTTTCTACTCCTGAGCAAGATGTCCCCCAGCCTGGCCAGAAGGTTGTCGAGGAGGAGCCATTTCTACACTGACGCTCTGCGCATATCTTAAGCACAAATGAGGCACATCGCCCCCAGGCTGAAGCGAGAGCTGAACCGGTGGAGACAAACCCCTCCAAGCGTCCTATCTCCTACAAGATCCACAACGGCTCTTTGAGATTCACCTCATGCAGACAGACGCCACCCCATGCCCTCATCTCTTTCCAAGGCACCCCAAATGCCGTTGGCTGGAACCAGGACGTTTCTACTGTGTCCCCCACACCCCAATCCCTCACTCCCCCCAAAGCATGCTCTGAAGAGCAGAAAGCTTACCCCAAATTCAGGCTCTCAGGCCTCGGGCAGACCTGCTGAGTCAGACAAGGTCTGTGATTTATGCTGTTGGGGTGGTGGGGGGGGTTCGGGTCAGAGAAGCTTGGGCCGAAGCCATTTAGTTTATGAATTTGTCTCATGGTTTCCACTCAGTTCTCATTTCAGGTCAGGATGACCTGAGGAGGTGAGTATAAATAAATATAGGCTCCTCGCCCTCCTCCTGCCCTCCCTTTTCCCCCTCCCTGCCCCCCACGGCGGTGACTTCTGCTGTCAGAGGTTCCAACAGTCCTCCTCATCTCCCTGGGTTCAATGGGGGCTTTGCCTTTAATAAGTAAAGTGGAGATGGAGAAAGATACCCAACATCAACTATTTAGGCCTGCTTGAGGTTCCCTCACGTACATTTGAACACATATACTTGCACATACATGAAAAGCCAAACTAATTAATTAATTAATTAATTAGTAGCCCCCAGAATATATCATCAGCTCTAGGGCGAAAATCTTAACAATAATTGTGTTATTTCTCAGTGAGAAATCAGTTGCTTGACTGTCTTTTCAACAGAAACTAGACAGGCTACCCTGTGCATACCCTTGGGTTGGACAATACAGATTACCCTATTCCCCCCAGAGAAGGAGTCTGCCTCAGTAGGACAAAGGAGAAGACCACCCCTTGAGGACACCTCTGTACAGCGTTTGGAGCATGTTTGACCAACAAGACGAAGAGAGAGAGGAAAAAAAAAAAAACTAGAAAAAACAGCCGGCAGTCGCCACTCATAAGGCAAGAGCAGGGCTAACCCAGGTCATCTGGGGACAGGTGGGGTTATTTGTTTCCAAAGAGTTGCTTTTAGCACTGAGCCACAGGAAGATTCCTTTCTGGCCCCAAGTTCCTGAGGACAACTTTCTCCCTTAACCTCAGGGGAAAGGGAGGGAGGGAGGGAGGGAGGGAGGGAGGGAGGGAGGGAGGGAGGGAGGGAGGGAGGGGGAGAGAGAGAGAGAGAGAGAGAGAGAGAGAGAGAGAGAGAGAGAGAGAGACTGAGACTGAGACTGAGACTGAGACTTTCCCATTGCCACCTTCATAAGCCCTGGGAGAACAGGCTTTGAAATGCCACCCCAGTCTGAACTTGAGTTTTCCCTAACAGTCCCATCTAGTGGTTTCATTTAGAGTGTAGAAACGTAAACAGAAAATGGGTAAACTAAAAGACTAGATCAAAGAGTGTAAAAAGTAGCTCACCAGGAAGACGTCCACTGCTACCATCCAGCCCTACTTCCGTCCGATCTTTGTACTAAGCCTCAGTTACGTACATCAACACAGTTACTGTTTACACATTGACATGTGTGCACTAAGATACACAGCTTCTCCAAATGGGACTGTCAGGTGTTTTCTGAAGACCCGAGTCTAACGGTCTTTCAGAATCGTATTGTTCACGTCAAGAAACCCATAAACAGGGGTTGGGGATTTAGCTCAGTGGTAGAGCGCTTACCTAGGAAGCGCAAGGCCCTGGGTTCGGTCCCCAGCTCCGAAAAAAAAAAAGAACCAAAAAAGAAAAAAGAAAAAAGAAACCCATAAACAGTTCTATTAGAATCTAGTCACCCCTCCAGAGCAACAGTTCCTTTGTCCCAATGGTTCTGCTAGTTCCACTCGGTCACGTGGTTGAACATGTGACTTAAGCCTTCGTTACCTGCCCGCCTCTACCCGGAAGACAATGAGGAGGCAGGAAGACGTGGACAGCGCCCTGAGATCTGCCGCAGGGAATGCGCTGGGCAGGCAGAGAACAAAGTCTGGCAGAGCAAAGTTCCTGGTGTCCCTCACTGGGTTCTGCACCGCCGCGGCTGGACGTCAAGAGTGACATACACGATTCTCTCACCCTGTCTCTGTAATGGCCGCGTGCTTCTGTGACATTTTCTGTCAACGATTTGCCTCTTGTCTTTTGCTTTGGTTTTAGATCGGAAGTTCGTTTGAAGTAGAGTCTCGAACTATAGTTCGGGCAGGGCTTGCCTCTGCTGTCTTAGTGCCGGGGTTACGAGTATAAGCCACGGGACCTCCCGCTTCTTATTTTTTGTTTTTGTTTGGGAGGGAGTGTGTGTGTCTCACTATGTAACCCAGTCTCACTATGTAACCCAGGCTAGCCTAGAATTCACTGTGTGACACACATTAACCTCAAACTCAGGGTAATCCTCTCCAGCTAGATGATCATATAGGAACAACAGGCTGGACCCCACCAGTCTCAGCCGCTTGATAGCTTTTATGTGCTACCAAACATGTATGACCCTAGGCTGTGGTTAAGTCCCAACTGCAGTAAACACTCTATCTACCAAGACTAGAAAAAGGGAGAGGGAAGATAGAAGGAAGAGAGAAGGGAGAGAGGGAGGGAGGGAGGGAGGGGGTGAGAGAGAGGAGGGACAGGGAGGAAGGAGCAGGAGGAGGGAGAGACCGAGAGGGAGGAGGGAGGAGCACCACATTCGAGTGTACTGGGTCTGACACCCTGAAGCATTTCATGTCTTAAAAACAACACTTTTTGTGAAGAAAGCGAATTGTAAATCTCCAGACAAGAAGATGTCCCACCACTTACTAATCAGATTACTTCAGGAATAAGTTAAACCTCTGCGTTTTGTTTTGTTTTTTATTTTTCATGACCAAAATCGGAAACAATCTAAACATCTTTTATATTAGGAATTCCCAGTCAATAAATCCCGGCACACTTTCTAAGAAGAGATACCAGCTGGCAGCTAGAGAGATGGCTTGCTTCATTAGTTAAGCGGCCAGGGTCCACGGCATCAGGTGGCTCTTGCGACCCCTGTAACTCCAGCTCCAGGGACTCCCGTGACCTCTTCCGGCCTCTACAGACACCTATACATCTGTGGCATGTACACAACCACACGAGAAAACCATGCTTTAAGGAATCCCATACAACCACTGCTGTTTTTAAGACAGACCATGAGGAATATGGCCTAGAAAAATGCACTTTGCAACAAGGAAGGAAAGATCAGAGAGAGCCGGAGAGATGGCTCAGCAGTTAAGAGCACTGTTTACCGTCCCCATGTGATGCATACGTGTACAACAGGCAGACCATCAATACACCTAAACAACAACAAAAAAAACCCAAGCCTGGCGTGGTGGTTCTTGCCTTAATCCCAGCACTAAGGAGGTACAGACAGGCAGATCTCTGTAAGTTCAAGGCCAGCCTGGTCTACAGAGTGAGTTCCAGGACAGCCAGGGATACATAGAGAAACCCTGTCTGGAAAAAACAAAAAATTAATTAATTAATATTAAAAGTACAAATAAAAGAGCAAACACACATTGCACACTAGTATGGGAGCCGTGTGCCCAGGAAGGATTCAAAGAGGGGAGATCCTAGAGTTCATTGGTAGATGCCTTGTCCCCTGCTTTCTAAGGCTTTGTAGTGTTATGTTACTTTTAGCTCTTCAAAGTGTTCTTAGGAACATGGTAGCAATCTGCTGCTAGGCTACCAACAGACCACTAAAGAAATAGCCACGCATGCTGTCAAACCTAAGTCCCTGACGACCACCACGTTTTTTAAACATTACGCCCACTCACCTTCAGATGTATGGAGATTATACTAAATTTTCAATAATACGAATTACCTTTCAGCTCGAGGGCCACGCTAGACAAATGGAGCCGCTTCTGGTGCTCAGTATGGTTGATGTTAAGCCATTTTTACAAGATCCAGTCTGTCCCTGCCACAGCTGGTAGGAAATTGAGTTCAGCCACCCTGGAGAAAGCTGTCTCCCCTCCCCAAGGGTCGTAAGAAATTTCAGTTGCCATTTTAAGCTTCCAATTAGTTCACAGCATAAAATTACATTTTCCCTTTGAATTTCTTTTCTCTTTGAACCCATATTATAATGGCTCCCTCCCAGTCCTACGCAAGACATTCTCTTTCCACAAAGTTCCCGCTGTAACAAACCTGGCTAGTTAAAGCTCTGTGCTCTGTGCCTGTCCATGGAGGCAACTGTCCTTCTGTGCCTCCAGAAAAGCTCTGGGAACCCAGCTGGCCAGTAAATGCACTGTCTCTCTCACACGCACAGCCCAACATGGCTGGCTTATGGGTTTTTAGTACATTCTGGGGACTGAACTCAGGTCCTCCTGCTTGCAAGGTAAGCACTTTATAGGCTGGTCCATCCCCCCAGAGCTGGACCTGGTTCTCACCTGACATATTCATCTCTCTTTTTCTCACCTTGTTTCCACAGTGCCCCGCACCAGAACTCCTCACCAGGAGACTCAGAACTTCAGTGATAACTATTACAATTTCTCTCCCACCACTGCTTGGAAAGGCAGCTGCCAAAGAGGAGACACGATCTATTTTTCCTGAGTTCTTTTCTCTTCCTATCTTAAGTAACCAACTCCTTCATTCAAAGATTCTTGCCTCCTGCAGAGGCCAGAATTCAATCTGTAGCAAGAAGAAGTCCAACTGAAATCCTTAGCCCTGGAGGATTGATTAGGCAATGAGAGAGAGAGAGAGAGAGAGAGAGAGAGAGAGAGAGAGAGAGAGAGAGAGAGAGGAGAGAGAGGAGAGAGGAGAGAGGAGAGAGAACAACTTTGCACTGAGAGCAAGGGCAAATACCACCTCCTCTCCCTCTCATCCATCCTCAATATCTTCAACATGCCACCCTGCTAACCAGTTCCAGGAATTCTGGGTGGCAGCAAATGGTGACCCGTGTGTGTGTGTGTGTGTGTGTGTGTGTGTGTGTGTGTGTGTGTGTGTCTGTGTGTCTGTGTGTCTGTGTGTCTGTGTGTCTGTGTCTGTGTCTGTGTGTGTCTGTGTGTGTATTTGTGTGTATGTGTCTTGTATATCAAGGGGGAAGCTGTATGTGCATCTGAGTGTTGGTGTTGATAGTCCAGACGAGAATGTCCCCTGTAGGCTCATGTATTTGAATACTCAGTCCCCAGTTGGCCAATTTGGAGCAGCTTAGGAGGTATGGCCTTCTCGGAGGAAGTATGTCACTGGAGGCAGACTTTGAGAGTTTAAAGACTTACACTATTTCCTTTTTTTGCTCCTTTTGCTTCATGCTTTCGGTATATGCACTCTCAACATCTGCCCCAGTTGCTGTGTCTTTTGCTTGCTACCCTCTCTCCCTACCATGATGGTTGATTCACTCACCCTCTGGAAACAGCCCAAATGAACTCTTCTGTATAAGTTGCCATGGTCACGGTGTTTCACTGCAGCAAAAGAAAAGTAACTAAAACGTACACAGATACATAGTATAATCTGTCACATATTAATTTATGAAATGTGTTTGTTTTTATATTTGTAATGCATAATACATTTTTCATTGAAGAGCAGTCTAGCCTCTTGTGAATGAATACTCAACCTCGTGGACACACTTTCCTCGTCTCTCCCACATCTTCAAACAAACCACATGCGAACCCCAGAAGACTTTGTATATTCAGCACATCCCTCCCATCTCTCCTACCTAGGCATCAGATTAGCATACCATTGGACTGGACTATGTTGACAACGGAGTGCATTCATCTCTTCAGAGTGCAAGCTTACTCTGGTCTCTCATAAACTGTAAGATTTTTCTCTTCCAAAGAACTGTGCAAAACCAACTTACTTATAATTCATTCCCTCTGAATGTTTGATTTGTGTATATGTCCTACACACCCATATATACATGGTCCTGTAAAAATATTCTTGAGCCAAAAGGAGCCACGAAGGAAAAATACTTAATCAGCCTGGCTCTCTCTGCAAGGGGCAGTGCCAAATGCTTTGCGTATCTAAGCATCCAGTGATCTCTGGTAACCATGAAATAGAGCAATGGTTCTGAGGGGAAAGCCTACGGTAAGAGTTTCACAGGAACTTCCCATGTCTAAGTGGCATACAGGATTTGAACTCAGACACTCAGTTTGTGCTGTCCTGCCCATTCCATTTGGTTTAAATCTGGGTCCCTGTGGTGGCTATTCCTGGCTGTCAACTTGACTATATCTAGAATGAACTACAATCTAGAAATAGAAGGCATATCTTGAGGCTAGAAGACACAGGCTTCTGACCTGAATCTTGACGTGGAGATCTTAAGGCCATAGTGGCCATGAAAAGTTTAGGTCTAGGCAAGATAGGTACATGCCTTTAATTCCAGGAGACTGGGGCAAGCAGATCTCGGAGTTCAAGGGCAGCCTTGGACAGAGCAAGTCCCAGATTCAGGCACTGTAGTACATACCTTTAATCTGAGTCTCTATCAGCTTCTGATGGACCTACACAAGGACATTGGAAGAAGGAAGACTCACTCTTCTTCGCCTGCTTGCACTTACTTGCCAGCACCTCTGTTGGAACCTACTTCTTCAGGATCCCAGCTTACACAGAAGAGCGACTGCAACACCTAGCCAGCCTCACAGACTGAGAAGCTACTAGATTCTTGGACTTCCTGTTCATAGCCACCCATTGTTGGGTTAGTTGGACTGCAGACCGTAAGTCATTACAATAAATCCCCTTAATAGAGACATTCCGTACGTTCTGTGACTCTAGAGAACCCTGACTAACACAGTCCCTTAGTGTTCACTCAGACCTATTCCCTGCCCCTCCCCTAATGAAATCATCCACGAGAAGTCCCAAAGGGCCCATCACTGTTCTACCCCTGTGCATGGTGGTTTTGCCCTCCCAAGCCTGCCCCACTCTCTTGGTCTCCAAGTCCTGCTCTCTGCATATCTCAGCTCCCCCAGGAGGCTGCAAGCTCCACAGAGGAGCGCTTCATCTCCAAGTCTCGTCCTTCAAGCCTTCCTGCATCTGGCACCATAGATTCAATACATACACTGTGAACTAAATACCTATTGGCACCCCTTTATACTTTCCACATTGATATTCTACTTCATAAGGAAATCCACTCCACTAAGTGCTAGGAAAGAGAAAGTAGTGGCCTTCACTGAACTTCTCTACACTCTTTCAGAGTATGCCACTGTACTCCTTCCTGTTCACCGAGCAAAACCAGAGGGCAGCCATAAGCTGATTCGATCACCAGATGACTTCAATTTGCACTTGTCACAGAGAAATATTTCTGAAGGTCCATGACTGAAAGGGACTGAAACATAGAGTTTAGGAGCATTCAGAAGAGGGGGCTGGAGAGATGCCTCAGCGGTTAAGAGCACTGGCTGCCCTCTCAGGGCGACCCAGGTTCAATTTGCAGCACCCACGTGGCAACTCACAACTGTCTGTGACTCCAGTTCCAGGGAATCTGACATCCTCACATAGACATACAAGGAGGCAGAACACCAATACACATGAAATAAAAATTACACACACACACACACACACACACACACACACACACATCACAGAGAAGAGAATCAGTCTGCTGCAGCTTAGAGAGGGGAAATACAATGGTGTTCTTAACACCACCTAGGAGACACAGAAGCCGGACTCAGGATGAATCTCCACTGTTGCTATTTGATCAGAATAAACAAGGAGCATGCTGGGTAAACTCAGTCAAAACGAGCACAGACTTCTGGGATTCTGACTCCATGACCTGTCTCCTTCTCAACCACAATTTCAGTGCCCATCTTTTGTTGTTTAAATGAGCATTTCAGGGTTAAGGTTCCCCCTTCAGTGGTAGGGCACTCACTGGGTTTGCACAAGGACTTGGTTTGCAATAACAAACAAACAATAGACTTTCTGATGGAATGACAGAGAAAGTAGAGTCCAAGAAAACTCACATTCTTACTTTTAAAACTTATTACAAATGTACTTTGACGCCAATATAAACAAGCCTTGTCCACTTCGGCAGTATTTGGGGTTTTGTTGTTGTTCTTGTTGTTGTTGGGTTGTTTTGACAAAACAAGATGGCTTCTCTCCAAACTTCCTTAGCTTCGTCGTTATCACAAATCCAGGTTATTTTGACCACAAGAATTCAAAATGTTCTGCATGGCTAACACCGAAGAGGAAGATTCTCCGTAAGAAGCATGGTGTTTAGCACAGCTGCTGGCCTCGTAGGATCCCAGCCCTGAATGGAGCCACCTCCTGTCTTCAGAGTGCTCTAAGCCCTACCTTGCCTAAAGCCATCCACAGACTTCTGGCACCTACAGAAAAGGCCCTGGCTGCCAAATTTAGCATAGCCCGAACCCTCTCGTCTTTAGCTCTAATCCTCAGCGCTATCCCAGACAGAGCCACGAGCTGCTTGCTCTGACCCTATGTTATGCTTCTATGATTTTGCTCAAAATGGACAATGTCTTCTCAGGTCTCGCTCCTTTTCTTTCCCTTGACATTATCTGTTTAGTCAGCTTCAAAACCTGCTTATCAGGGCTGGAGAGCTGGCTCAGCAGTTAAGAGCTCTGACTGCTCTTCCAGAGGTCCTGAGTTCAATTCCCAGAAACCACATGGTGGCTCACAACCATCTGTAACGGGATCTGGTGCCCTCTTCTGGTGTGTCTGAAGACAGAGACAATGTACTCGCATACATAAAATAAATAAATCATATATATATGTGTGTGTGTGTGTGTGTGTAAACACACATATATATACATACACATACATATATACACGCATATATATATACATATATATACTGTTAATCACAGAAAATGATGCTTAGCCCAGCAGTTAAGCACACAGAGAAAACAGAATATGTGTCCACAGAAAAACTCGTACTGTGTATTTGGTGTAGCTTTCTTCACACAAGACCACACTAGGCCAAAGAGGAAGCAAGGCAAAGGTCCAACCATCAACTGGGAAGTGGACAAATAAAACGTGGTACATCCACAAGCTAACGAGAAATAACTGACAGGAGAAAGGGTATTTTGTGGCTCACAACTGCAGGTGAGTGTCCATGGCTGTAGGAAGTCATACCGGAAGGAGCAGGAAGCAGCAGGTCACATCACATCTGCAGTCAAGAGCAGAGAAAAACAAATGGGGTTACACTCCATGCTCGGCAGGCTTTTTCTGTAGAGAGAATCTTCTTGTAAGCAACACCTGTCAATAAAAAAGTCGATGGCCAATGAGCTGAGGCAGGAAATAGGTGGTGGGACATCTGGCAGGGACAGAGAGGATTCTGGGAAATAGTAAGAGGTGCAAGAGAGTCACCAGAGAACACTGAGAGGACAGCTGTAAACCAGCCAAGGAGCTGAATTCAGGTTAGAATAAAGGGGAGATCTGGCTGTGCCAAGGAGACAGACATGAACCATAGGGAGCTCTGAACTCAGGATAGAATAAAGAGGTGATTCACCCCAGACTTGGACACATGAAGTTGAGGAGAGGTAACTAACCACATAGAAGATATAGAATAGTTTGAATCGGTTAAATAAGTTACCAGCTAGTCAGGGAACGAGCTAAAGCTTATGACATAGGCATTTATTAACAAACAATTAGTCTCAGAGTCATTATTGTCGGGAACTAAGTGGCTGAGAAAAAAAAGAATGGATTTTTCTCTTGCATTTTTCTACTTTTAAACAGTCCAGGACCCCAAACCCAAACCAGGGACTTGTGCCTTCAACAATGTGGTGGTTTGAATATGCTTGGCCCGTGGGGAGGTGTGGCCTTGTTGGAGGAGGGGTGGCCTTCTTAAAGAAGTGTGTCAATCACTGGAACATACATATACACGTATATAGATACACACACACACACACACATACACACACACACACACACACACACACACACACACACACACATATATCCTTTTGGCTGCCTTTGGATCAAGATGTAGAACTCTCAGCTCCTCCTACACTGTGTCTGCCTGTGTGCTGCCATGCTTCCTGCCGTGATGATAATGGACTGAATTTCTGAAACTGTAAGCCCCAATGAAATGTCCTTTGTAAGAGTTGCCTTGGTCGGGGTTGGGGATTTAGCTCAGCTGTAGAGCGCTTGCCTAGCAAGCGCAAGGCCCTGGGTTCGGTCCCCAGCTCCGAAAAAAAGAAGAAAAAAAAAAAAAAGAGTTGCCTTGGTCATGGTGTCTGTTCACAGCAATGAGACCCCAAGGCACACACATTCAGGGTTACCTCAAGTTACTCAATTAAGAAAATTTCTCACAGACAGCTCCTAGGCCAACCCCATTCAAATAGTTTCTCAGAGAGACTCTCCACCCAGGCGACCCCACATTATGTAAAGTTGACAGTTCAGGCTATCCCAGAAACACCACCATCATGCTTTGTAGCAGGTGAACGTTGAAATGCGCAATAGGAAAGACACCAATCACACACTATAACAGGGAGGGGCTCAGTCACAAAAGACAACACTGGACTCCACTGTCACAAAGAATATCACAGAGGTGGGGAACGTATGAGCTTCTGGGGGCCATGAGGAGACACTGGTCCCTCACCTTGTACAGTCATCTCTGTTGGATTCTCCACCCATAGGACCTCTGATCACATTCTTGACTCTGGTCATGTTTCTTACCCGTTCATGTGTAGTGTAGTTTTTCCTTGGCTCCACTTCTAATTTGTCTCTGAGTGATGGATGATGGTGACAGGCAGAGGACAGAGCCTTTTGATTGCACACTGAAAGTGCAGCCATAATGAAATGAGCACTTTGGTCCTCTGTGGCAGAATGCCCAAGGGCACTGCTCCTTGGGCAGTCTATCAATGTAATAAATGCAGGTAGTCTTTTATTGAACACCCCACTTCTGGAACTGAATCCCATGTATAGAACCACCCATACAGGAAAGAAACTTGTACCAGATATTAATCATAACCTTGATATTATCATAATTATGTTACCTAATTCTATATTTCTAGTCATCCTGATAACATAGGTAAAGGTTTGGAAATGTTCAATAGACCAGTTAGACAAATAACACATTAACAAAGGTGAATACTATACAGGTGTTAAAAAGGAAGAGCAACCCCTATATTCCAGTGTGGCAGAACCTTAACATTACATACAGGAGACATGGATCTCTGATTATTCCAAAGACGCCTGTCTTATATGTGACTGCTGTAATATATTCATGATTATAATTCCTTATACAAAACACCGGAGGAGAGGCTGGAGATGGAGCACAGTTGGCAGGGTGCTTGCCTACTGAGTTTAATCCCTAGAACCCCACAAACCACACATAGTGGTGTAGACATGTAGTCAGAATACTGGGGAGGAGGACCAAATATTCAGTGTCATCCTTAGTTACACATCCACGGTCATTGCTAGCCTGAGATATACGAGTGTGTGTGCATGTGTGTGTGTGTGTGTGTGTGTGTGTGTGTGTGTGTGTGTGTGTGTGTATGTGTAGGGAAAGAGAGAAAGTACACATATATCACATATATAATCACACCTAAACCATTCCCTCTATACCAGTGGCTCTAAACCTTCCTAATGCTGCAACCCTTTAACACAGTTCCTCATGTTATGGTGAAGCCCAACCATAAAATTATTTTCATTACTATTGTTTTGCTACTGCTATGAATCGTAATGTAAGTATCTGTGTTTTCAGGTGGTCTTAGGCGGCCCCTGCCAAAGGGTTGTTCCACCCCAAAAGGGGCCAAGACACAAAGGTTGAAAAGCAGTGCTCAACACCAAACAAAAATTAGAAATTTTCGGGGTTGGGGATTTAGCTCAGTGGTAGAGCGCTTGCCTAGCAAGCGCAAGGCACTGGGTTCGGTCCCCAGCTCCGAAAAAAAGAAAAAAAAAATTTAGAAAATTTCTGTGAGTCACCCATGAAGGACACACCACGGGTTGGACTAAATGCTTTGAATGTAGCACCCACTCCTGCCAGGAATGCCCTTGACACCGGGTCAAGGAGGCCCTATTCTTGGGGCACCGCGTTTCAGCGGACCTGAGGCACCAGGGACGCGGCTGTGGGGATCGGTCGGGAGTGCTGATGTGGGTCCAGTATATTTCCACACAGAAGACTTTTCTCTCCTCCTGGTTTCGAAGACTGAAGGTCGGCTTTTAGGGGGTGGTTTTGGCTTGTTTGCTTTGGTTTGGTTTTGCTGCCCGATTGGTTTGGGTTTGGTGCTGGGGCTTGGACTTGGGGCATCACACATGCTGCACAGTTTCGACTCGTGATTTCGTTGAGAAAAGTAAATCTTCTCTTTCGTGTTCAAGAGCCTCCAGGAAAATGGGGCCTCATGTGGTGATGCAGCAGCTGTAAGCCCCAAGTTCTCAGAGCCGGAACTGACTGTCCTCATTTGCACCTCAATAGCCTGAAGAATTCCTCTCCCTGTCCCTCTCCCTGTCCCTGTCCTTCACCCTGCCCCTGACCCTGTCCCTGTCCCTCTCCCTGACCCTGTCCCTTTCCCTGTCCCTGTCTTCCCTGTCCCTGTTCCTGTCCCTGTCCCTATCCCTCTCCCTGTCCCTCTCTCTGTCCCTGTCCCTGTCCCTGTTCCTGTCCCTCTCCCTCTTCCTCTTCCTCTCCTATCCCTCTCCCTGTCCCTCTCCCTCTCCCTGTCCCTCTCCCCCTTCCTCTTCTTCTCCCTCTTTCCCCTCTCCCCTCATCCCTCTCCCCTCTCCTTTCTCCCCCTCCTCCTCTCCTTCCCCCTCCTCCTACCTCTCCCCCTCCCCTCTCCCTACCCTTGATCTTCCCTCTATCTCCCCCTTCCCCCTCCCCTTATCCCTCTCTCCCTCTTTCTCCTTCTCCCTCTCCCCTTCCCTTCCTCTTCCCCTTGTCCCTCCCTCCCTCCCTCTCCCTCTCTCACATGCATTAACCTAGAACTCACCAACCAGCCATGCTTGCCAGGGATACTCCTGCCTCGGTCTCCCCAGAACTCGTATGCCACCACACCTGGCTTTTATTTTTATATGAATGATGGGGAACCCCCTTATCACAATGTATCAGTCATACAGAACAGGACGTGGTGGGTCCAGAAGCAGATGTGGCATCTTATCTGCTTTCCATTAAAGGAAGCCTTCTGAGGGGCTGAGGGAGTTCCGAAGTTAAGAACTGCTCTCTCAGAAGACCTGAGTTCCGTTCCCAGCATGGTTCACAACCGCCTGTAACTCCAGTTCCAGGGCCTCTGACATCCTTTTTCTGCCTCTGTAGGCACCGACATTCATGTCTACACACCCAAACAGACACGTGTTCGCACATACATTGTTTGAACTTTTAAATCTTTAAAAAAATTTTTTTTAAGAGCTACGTTTTGAAAAGGAAAGTTCGAAGTGACACAAAACGAAGTTTTCACTTTGGAAAACAAGTGCTATTTATAAACTCGTGAGGTAACGCTACTTTCAGACTGCTTGAATTCCAGCATGAAAGGTGAATCATTTTCCCCTAAGATCCTGAGGACCAACGTTCTTAGGAAATAATTTTGACAGTAGTTTGTGGAACATGGATTGGCCTATGGGCACGGATACTGGAAATCATCCTTCTGGGCATTCCTTGGGGGTCTTCAAAAGAACTTCCAGTATCCCTCAGTAAGCAGGACAGTGGGTTCAAAAGACCAAAGAAAATCGCCTGCAACATACACATCTG
This sequence comes from Rattus norvegicus, assembly GCF_021556685.1. Classification (NCBI taxonomy): domain Eukaryota; kingdom Metazoa; phylum Chordata; class Mammalia; order Rodentia; family Muridae; genus Rattus; species Rattus norvegicus. The sequence goes on along the minus strand of NC_141553.1, from coordinate 20,087,959 downwards.
GATAAATGACAGGAGCTGAGGGGAGATGGGAGGCTGGCTGTGCAGTCCCTGGGCTCCAGGTTACTCTGAAAAGTCTCCCCCTGTGTTGCTGCCACTATCAGTATCATTGTTCCCAAAGTGGACAAAGGTTTTCTTCCTGAACCCAAAAGCAGATGACCCTGAGCACCAAGACTAGTTGAGTCCTGACACCTGGCTGCCATCCAGGTAAAAGTCATGACCACTATAGCCTTATCTCTCCCTGTAAACCAGTTTTTCCCTGTCTTGGTCCATAAGCTAGAAAATACGTCCGCCAAGAGTATTCCCAGCACCCACCAATACAATCCAGTCATATGGAGACAAATTCCCAAGGACAGCGTTTGGGTCAGCCATTGTTGAAGTCAGAGGGTAGACCTTACGGAATGCCACTACTTTCCAGAAGCTGTAGGTGTCCACAGGTGTTAGCCAGGTGGGCCACATGGCTATTAACCAGGTGGACCACACAGGTGTTAGCCACGTGGACCATCCAACAGACAGTGCTGGCTAGCATCTGATTATTCTCATTGGCTTTTATGTGCTGTGAGAAAGGCACCTTGGAAGGAAAGGGTTTATTACATCCTTCAGGCTACAGTGTATCACTGGGGGAAACCAAGGCAGGCCGGAGCTCAGGACAGGGACCTGGACACAGAGACTGAAGCAGAGACCGTGGAGAAACACTACTGCTTTGGTCCCTAGGCTCCAATGCAGTTACTTGTAGAACTATCTACCTACTCGTGGCACCGGCCACAGTGGGCTTGGGACCTCCCGGCTACATCAATTAGACAGTGAGAAAATGTACCTCGGACGTGGCCACAGGCAATAACCTTGGAGGCAAATCCTCTACTGAGCGTCCATCTGCCCAGGTGAGGGTTGGCTTTCTAAAGCCTCTCCTTGCCTTCTGTATAAATAGAAACATCAATTTTTGGATGTTATAGAGACTTCTAGTTCTCCAGATGGTGACAGAGACTACAGTGTCCATTCCAGATCTCCCATGGGCAAGGCACAGCTGCCTACGTTTGCCACGCACGCCCGGAAGCCATGTTCATGCAAGCAATGAGAGAAGCCGAAAGTTAAAAATAAATAGTTTCTCTGCCCTCGAATCTCAGCCTGTGAAGGGAAACTTGTTTAGGGAGGCTGAACTCTGACGCCCACGCTGCTGAATGTTGAGTGTCCGGGGATCTCAGATGTTCCATATTCAATACTATCATTTGGAAAGTGAGCTGACTTCACAAGTACTTTCCGTTTGCCCTGGAGATTACACACGTTGGCCCAAATGGGCTTTTATTTTCCATTTTAATTTATACAGTATAAATATGAGGTTGGACTCCTTTAGAGTTAGCGGTTTCTCTGTGCAGATGTTTCTTAAAAGCCTTTTTTTCAATTCATACTGTTGGTTTTAAAAGATTTTTTTTTATTAGCCTGGCTGACTGCCAGAATTGGGGGGGGGGAACTGTTGCATTTCGCACAGAACTCTGAGGCTCCCTGTCCGTGTTAGCTCCCCACCCCCAGCCAGCTACAAGACGGTCCGGAACTAAAGGGGACATAGCGCCATCTTGTGGCCAGCGATGCAGAGAGGTGTCTCAGCTGGACTGGAGCGACCCGCCCCAGTTCCTTCCCCCGACAGGATTTCTTGATTTACTTATTTGCCTTTTATTCACCATTTGGCTCAACTCACCCGAGATCTCAGGTTGTTCGGTTTTATGGAACGTGTTCAACTTTGCCCCAGTAGGAGAAGATAAACCCCGCCGCATTCTGGCAAGGAGGGAGGACCGTAACTCATGCTTTGGGGCTTTTATTGAATTCCTCATAAAAACAGTGTTGTGTAAGTAAGTCGGTAAGAAGTCTGGGAAATTTTTCAAATCTTTCCCCTTAAAACGGAGACGGGAAACAGGAAGGCCAAATAGGCTTTCTCTCAACTAGCTTCTCTCTCAACTTGATTTGAGTGAGAGAGAGAGAGAGAGAGAGAGAGAGAGAGAGAGAGAGAGAGAGAGAGAGAGATATCAAGCCTGCTTGCAGTGTTCTCCTCTTTGACAGGAAAGTTCTACAAACCAGGAGTCATCAGTCTGTGCTGAATAACAGAGAAAGCGGGATACTGAGAGGGCAGGGAGACAGATGACACATCCGGCATGATCCTGAGTGTGTAACATGCCGTCTACACACGTACAATTGTGACAGTAGTGGAGTAAATGTGGAGGAGCGTTCACAGGCCCAGATATGAACTCAGAAAACAATATGTGTAACAACATGAACTGTTCTCTGTGTCCTTATATATTTTCTCACCTTTCCCCATTTTTTTTCCCTTAACTGAGCGTAAATTAAAACCTTAGATGGGGTCTGGAGAGATGGCTCAGTGGTTAAGAACACTGACTGCTTTTCCAGAGGTCCTGAGTTCAACTCCCAGCAACCACATGGCGGCTCCCAACCATCTGTGATGGAATCTAACACCCTCTTCTGGTGTGTCTGAAGACAGCTACAGTGTACTTATATAAAATAAATAAATATTAAAAAATAAAATAAAACCTTAGATGGGGAGGGGTTGGCGAGGTGGCTCAGCGGTTAAGAGCACTTCCTGCTCTTGAAGAGGACCTGCGCACTGACCACCCACGTGGTGCCTCACAACCACCTGTGACTCCAGTTCTGAGGAGTCTGATGCTCTCTTCTGACTTCCTCAGGAACTAAGCGTTCACATGGTACACATACCACACATGCAGGCAAAGACCTCATGCATATATAAAAATAAATAATTTTCAACCTAAAACCTTAGGAAAATTCTCTGCAGCTTTTTTTTTTTTTTCTGGTTCTTTTTTTCGGAGCTGGGGACCGAACCCAGGGCCTTGTGCTTCCTAGGTAAGCGCTCTACCACTGAGCTAAATCCCCAGCCCTCTCTGCAGCTTTTTTTAAGAGATCTCATGTCTGCTTGTTTGTGGGGATGATGTTTTGTTTTTTTTTCCAGTGTGGCGACTCACGCCTTTAATCCCAGCACCTGGGAGGTAGAGACAGGCGGATCCCTGAGTTTGAGGCCAGCCTGGTCTACTGAGTTCCAGGACAGCCAAGGCTATACAGAGGAATAAACCCTATCTTGAAAAACCAAAAACCAAAGCCAACACTCCACCCCCGAATCAAGCGTTCACATGGGACACATACCATACATGTGGGCAAAACCCTCTATTACAGAAGGTAGAAACCAGGAAAGAATTCGGAGCAGCTAGATGTGGAAGGGTGTATGAAAGCCAGCGGCCTCACTGAAACGCCACACAGTTGCCCTTCCCAAAAACTCCCTCTTTATCCACTGAACCATCTCTCCAGCTTGCAGGTGCTTTCGACCCCGCTGCACCACGTAGAGACATTTATAGTGCAGAAGGCTTGCACGGGTGCGCACAGCCACGTGTACGCTGTCATTCAGTACAACAGCGTTGACAGAGAGGAGCCCATGGAGCCAACAACAGATCGGCGGCTAATTTATGGAGCTTGTGTTAAAGAACATTGTAAGGCAGAAAAAAAAAAAAAAAGGAATAAAAAGACTCGTGGGTTAATGTGAATAATTTCCAGGACATGTTGTCAAAAACCAGGGTTTTAAAGATTTATTTATGGGTTGGGGATTTAGCTCAGTGGTAGAGCGCTTGCCTAGCTCAAGAGCAAGGCCCTGCGTTCGGTCCCCAGCTCCAAAAAAAGAAAATAAATAAATAAAGGTTTATTTATTTATTTATATAAGTACACTGTAGCTGTCTTCAGACACACCAGAAGAGGGCATCAGATCTTATTACAGATGGTTGTGAGCACCATGTGGTTGCTGGGATTTGACTCAGGATCTCTGGAGAGCAGTCAGTGCTCTTAACCACTGAGCCATCTCTCCAGCCCAAACCAGGGTTTTATATGTTGCATTGTAGGTAGTACATGGGAATACACTGTATATATATATATTCGTGTGCAGAGTCAACCGTTAGAAAAGGGTGCTAACAGTAGATATATAAAAGCGCAGGAAAAAAGGTATCCGAACCCTTCAAACACACCGCCCTCAGTTTTAACTCCTTCAGAATGGCAAGGCCCACCCTGATGCCCCAAGCTGTATCCCACTGAGGGGAGAGGGAGCCAGGCTCCAGCCAGGCCTAAGCTCTCTACCGCCCTCTACCTAGTGCGTCTGTCACTGCTCTAGGTGGGGTGGGACCTGGGAGAATGGAGCCAATGAATGAGCGAGCTGAAGTCTCGTGCAGTAGCCAACTGTATACGGAGCCTCAGACAGTTTATACGGTCTGAGTTTAAAAGGAGAGTTTAAAAGGTCAGACAAGTAAAGTTTGTCGTGAGTTCAAGCTCGGTAGAATCACGACGACAAGCTGCACACGGTAAAAACCTGCTTTTCCACAGAGGCACGTAAAGGCTATTTAACAACAGCCAGCAATAATGAGTGATCTGAAGTAAACCCACTCCTACCCGCTACACCTGGGAGCGACTCGAAAACGCATTCCAAGAGCAAGTCCGTGTTTTGAAAAAAAAAAAAAAAAAAAAAACGAGGTCACAAGACTCTTGTTTTCTTGGCGTGTTCTCACAAGCACTAACCTCCTCCACACGCACACAACTTTGTTCCTAGACCACATTCCAACAGTGTCCTTGAAAACACACCCCGTCTCGAACACGAGAGGTTTTGTTTTGAATCTTTAATAGATAAAAATTACATTCTGCATTAGCTTTAAGATTTAAGATTAAAACAAAACAAAACAAAACAAAACAAAACAAAACAAAACAAAACAAAAACGACAAAGGTCTTGGCCCGGGTTCTGGAAACAGGGGAGAATCCCTTGGGACCCACACTCAGTGTGAAATGGCCCATCTTTGGATATTTGCTCTCTCCTCCTGAGGGCCCAAGAGCAGCCTGAACCACTTCGAACCTATGTAATACATAGGTTGCTGGGTGTGAAAATCCTTACCCTTGTTTTAAAACAAGGAAGGAAAACCTGAAAAAGACTGAGTTGCTCATCCAGAAGCATCCAAAACTAAAAAGTAGGAGGTTGAAATTCTACTACAGGGGTATCTGACCACTATCTTTATGAGGTTATGCCCTAGTCCTACAGTGGTGGTTTGAATGAAAATGGCCCCCATAGGTCCCATAGGGAATGGCACTATTAGGAGATGTGGCCTTGCTGAAGGAAATGTACCACCATGGGGTCATTGAGGTCTCCTGTGCTCCTAATGTGGTGGATAGTCTTTCCTGCTGTCTGCAGATCAAGGTGTAGAACTCTTAGCTCCTTCTCCATGCCATGCTTCCTGCCATGACGATAATGGACTAAAGCCAGCCCCAATGCAATGTTTTCGTTTATAAGAGTTTCCATGGTCATGGTGTCTTCACAGCAATAGAGACGCTAACTAAGACACCTACTCTCTGGAATGTTTGATCTTATGTATTCCTCTGGTTCTGGGGTCTAGAAATCCCCATGCCTTCAATCTGAGCT